>NW_008359681.1:952455-957233 GCF_000622305.1 Nannospalax galili | reverse complement strand
AATAGCTACTACCATTTTCTTTTGACCATTTCTGGCAATGAAAAATGCATGTGGCTGTACTAATCAGTTCTCAGAGTTATTTAGCTTCAAGTGTGCCATTCTGCTCAGTCAAATCACACTACAGTACCACTGTGGTTGAAGCTAAGCTTTTCTCCTGGTTTCTCATGAAAACAAAAATCCTTTGCTGATGTGTTTTAATGCCTTGTCCCTGTCATATCACCACCCTTGCAGAAACAGAAGAGAGACTGCCAGTGTTCCACTGGTCTGGACCAAGGAAGTGAGTTAGTGGCAGGTGTGGTGGCCTCTGCCCCTCTGAAACTGGCAAACATCCCTAATGAGAACTCCCTTCTCTTGGAGCTGAATTGGGTCAAGGAATCCTCCCCTTTCACCCCAACCAGATGCCATTGTCCAGGTGCCAGGAAAGCCATTTGCCAGCCTGACTCAGCCGTACCACCAATAGACCTCTATTGTTCCTCCATTCTAAATTTCATTCTTCCACATGCACCCATCTCTCCTACTCCAGGTCCCTCACTACCACACATTTTGTTTACAGCATGACTACCCGCCATTCCAAAGGCAGGAACTGTCCTCTATCCCTCTCTTACCCATCTATCCAAACCCTGCCCACCAATCTTCCAAAAATGTCTCTCTATACAGTCCCTCCCAGGCCTTTGCCCGACTCTACTCCATCCTCCCTCACCCTCACAGCAGCCTCTTCCAACTAACCTACTTCAAGACCTGCCTGTGCCCTGCTGATATAGTCTTCCTAGGAAGCCCATGGTTGCTACTTCAAACAACTGGCTTGGAGGCTAAAATCATGCTTAGCTTGGGAATGTGAACCCCCAAACTTTTCTAATCCCACTTGTCCTCTCACCATCCAATTTAATACTGTCCACAAGCACCAACAGTTGCATACTCTATGATTTCATTTGTAGGAAATCCTCAAGGTGACAAAATTCAAGAGATAGAAATCAGATCCATGGCTGCTAAGCCTCAAGGGTAATGAGAATGGAGTACAGGCAGACAGTCTTTACAGTAGTGGGACAGCTCTTTAGCTTCACTGGGTAAATGAAGTGCACTCAAATCCACACATGGTAACATTCACAGAACACTTCCCCCCAAACAAAAAAGTCCATGCAAAAAGCTGGTAAAATTCAGATTAAGGTTAGCATCTGGCCTCATATAATAGGACCACCAGTTAGGTAAGATTATCAGCACTTGGGACAGCTTTGTGATCTTGAACAAGTTTCTAACTTCTCAATCACATGGAATAGTTTGTTAAATGAGCAAAGCTGCCTTGATAAGGAGGAAAGAGTAAGGCCCACTGCAAGGATATGGTAGAGGCATGTGGTCCCATGACTGCCACCTTGAGGGTTGGTGGGGACCCAGGAACCCCTAGGACAACAGTGAGCTTATCTAAATCACAACAGCCCTCTGGAAACAGTTTTAGAAATCACCAAAACCCTGGTCAAAATGCTCAGTAAGGACAGGATAGGTGTAACACAACTTAGTCCCAAAGAGAGATTAAGCATTATGGGAGTATTTGGTTCAGTCTCAATGAACTTCATACCAATTTCTTCATTTTTAACACAAATTATTCTTCACATAGGCAAGAAATCTTCAAGCTAATTAGCAAGAAAATACAATTCTGGGAACTCCATCTCATCCGATTACAGCTCCAGAGGCATTCCAAGAGCCCTAGCAATTTTTCCAAGTGGAATCTGTTGACCCCAAAGCTCCTTCACACTCTTATGCGCATTCTCAATCAGGGCCTTCCCCCACAAACTGTCCTTTATAAAATACTAAGCTACACAGAGCTATATACATATACCACCAATGTAAACTTTATAACCTAAAGAAAGCAAACAAAAAAGGACCAAATAAAAGCCAAATATCATTTTATGGGGAGTTTCCCAGTCAAAAATCCTGCCACCAGAAATCTCTGCAACATACCCAATGTACACACAGGTCTAGGAGACACAGTCCTAGCCTCCTGGCTGCCCTAAGAAGCCTCACCTCCATAAAGAGTCCAACTGTGAGGACACTGTCACACCCTCAAGTGGCTACCAGTGTCCCCCCACCCCTACCTCACCCCCGTGCAGCAAACTGTCCTAGGCTTGGTCTAACATGGACTCAATAGGAAAATACCAAGTTCTTGCTTTCTGCTTGATAAGTAAGTTGAAAGTCAAGACTTAAGTTTTCACACCATCCCTGAGCCAGGCCACTAGGGCTCCTAATATGGAGGAACAGATTTTTGTGGCATTTCTTCTTCTATTGACCCTCACCCTCACAGGTGCTAATGCATGAGTGCGCTCTAGGTGGACATCAACATCATCACCCACTGGTGCCTGCCACTCCCAACAACACACCCCTGGCTCCTTAAGAAATAAGATAAAACCAATGGTCACAGGGGGCTTTGTAGAATTGTGTGCTCCGCAATACCAGCTGTGACCTCACAAGGCAGCTCCCCCTGCTGTAGGTAGAGGTTCTCCACCTGGGCTGCAAACGGAAGCCTTTAAAAGCCTTTATGTGCTAGTCTGGACCAACTGAATGTGTACCTGAATCTTTGGGGAGGGGATCACAGCAGTAGCACGAGGTAACGCTCTCGAGACTGCAGTGCGGGGCTGAAGTACATACAGCAGTTTAAGTCCAGGACACTGCCACAACCTGGGCAGGCAGTTCTACACTTTTAGTAACAACTAGAAAGCACCTGGCCTAGCTCCTGCTCACCTGGAAAGGACCCCCATCAGTACAGGGGAGGGACATCACCCTGCAGCTGACAATTCCCATCTTGTGCTTTCTCAACTCCCCTGCAGCTGGAGCCTATCAGTGTTATGCTGTGATTTAAGTAAGTGCCCCCCAAAGAAGGTCTGTCCCCAGCAGGTAGAGCTACTGAGAGGTGACTGGTCCATGAGGGCTCTGACTTTATCATTAATGAAATCATATTTGATGGCAGTAAGAGGGAGTGAAAATTAGAGGCTAGGGCCTAAGTAAAGAAGTAGGGGCAGGAAAGACGCATCCTGTCCCCTGGCTCTCCTGTTTTGCTCCATGGCTGCCTTCAGATGAGCAGTTCTGCTCCAACAGGCCCGTCTGCAATGAAACTGCCTCACACAGCTCAGAAACAGAGCCAGTTGACATCAGTGAAACAGTGGGCCAAAATGATTCTCTCCAATATTTATCGTAATAATGAAAAATTAGCGAACCCAGCCTCACCTCTAGCCCCAAAGGATGTTCTATTACAAACTAGCTGATTGAACAAACAGCTCCAAACTCCAAACCTTCATCCACCAAATGAGTTATCTTTAACAAAATGGTCCAAAGAAGCCCAAGAAATTGACAGACATTTCTAGTCCTCAAATATTCTCTAAAATGAAAGTGTCATTGCTAAGTTTAAAAACCCACTTTTTAAATTTGAGGTCTAAATTACAGATTACTAAGACATGTGCTTTCTTCCCTGTCATAATGACCTAATTGCTGTGAGGTAAGCTCTCTGCTTGGGTCCATGAACAGACTCTGCTAAGTGGCAGCAATCATCTCATTACCCTGAACTCCTAAGATATTGTGAAGGCCTCATATTCTGCTTTGATAAACTTATTCCCCTCAGAACATATATTTTATTTCAACTCTACCATCACGTAATCTGGAAGAAAATCTGAATAATTATTCTACGATACTGACCAATAAATAAATTGAGACAGCACTAAATCCTGGCCTGCATGTAGAAACAATTAGGCAGCTCCTTAATGCTTAAGAGAGCCTAATGCCAAACCCTACTATCTTTAAATGGGATATTCAAGGCAGAAACTTCTGAGTAATAAAAACCATGTTGCTGGACATGCTGGCACAAACCTAGCCCAGCAATCAGGAAGCAGAGGCAGAAGGATCACTGAAAATTGAAGGCCAGCCTGGTCTATATAACAAGTTTATCTTGAAAAAAAAAAGTAAATTCAGCTATAAAAAACATTAAAAATGAAAAGAGAATACACACCATTTAGGAAGAATGCACTTTTCCTAGCTCTGTGTCACACACACATACACACACCCTCCCCTGCTGCTACTCTAGGGAGCCTGGGTTCAAAGCTCTGGGAGGTCATGAGAGAGAGAACTAAGCTAGGAGCTCAGAGCAGCAGGACAAGTACAGGCTAACTCCAACCATTCACTGAATGTTGTGCTTCTTGGCAAGGAGTAAGTAAAAGGCTCTTAAGGCTTGCTGGTTGGCTGAAAGCCTGCCTCGGGCCAGCTGCTTCAGGGCATTCTATTGGGGCACCCACACACTCCCTTGGACATCCCCTTACAGCCATGTGAGGCTTAGGGACCTAAGAAGTTGAGGAACCAAGATTCTGGGCTTAAAATGGCCTGTGGTCACAATGGCCTGTGGTCTGGTAAAATCCCAGTCCAGAAGACACTACTGCACCCCAAGTCCCCAGAGGAGCCTATGTAGCTCCCCCTGTGGTTAACAGTGCATTTTCAACAGGTAAGAAGAGTGTTTGTCATGTAAGCTACACCTGAGTTCATAAGCGATGGGTGTGGCTGCACATGCTCCTGTCACCCTAGCATTGTGAGAAATGGAGACAAGAAGATCTCTGGGATTTGATGTCTGTCAGCCTAGCTCCAGGTTCAGAACAGATCCTGTCACAAGAGAATAAGGCACTGAGTGAAAGAATACCCAATGTCCTCCTCTGGTCTCAGCACACATATAACACTAACACATGGAGGAGAGAAGAGAGGATGGAGGAAGGGGGAGGGGAGAGAAGAAAATAAAGGAAGGGAAGCAGAGG
>NW_008359681.1:925361-952426 GCF_000622305.1 Nannospalax galili | reverse complement strand
GGGGAGGGAAGGGAGTAAAAAAACAAAACAAAAAGAGGCCTGGAGTCTTCTTGAGATGCTGAGCAGGCTGAGGGATGAAGTCAAGGCTATTATGTTAGGCAAGCATTTGAAAAATATGCAAGGCCTTCCAAATAAATTATATAGTTCATTGGGAAATGAATCCTGGCATCTTTCTTATTAAAACAAAAATGCAAACAACAAAGAGCCTTGGAAAATATTCTGAGTGTACCCTGGTACATGCACAATAACCACAGCAGTTCCACTCCCTCCAGAAGGCAGCATGCTGGACTGCTTTAAAAGCACTCCTTTCTAGACCTCACAGCAATCCCATAAGAAAGGGAACACGAACCTCATGGCAGGGCTGAGAAAACCTGAGGCACATCTTGCCCAAGTTCACTCACAGCTGGGGGTGGATGTAAGCCAGGTCGCCTGTGGACTGTGGGCCTTCCTCAGGAAAAGGCTTGTAAATTGCACACCAGATGCTAACAGTGCCTAGCTGGCAAAGCATCCCTCAGTTGTCACAGTAAAACACTAGTACCAGGAATAAAACCTGATGCCACCTCCAATTCCTCACCAATGAACTCACCTCCCCATGCATATTTTATAAAAGCTAGCAATAACAGTAAGTATCAGAAAACTAAGTGTTCTAGAAATCAGACCAAATGGTTTTGGTATATGAAGATTTCAATCAATGAAAATATTTCATCTACCTGAAAATCCTTTGGATTTAGAGGTCAAGGGGAAATGGTCATTCAAAAGGTTTATTTGCCACACACAGGAATACACATGTCCTGCCCACAAGTGTCAGCGAGCATTCTTCAGGCCCTAGGCATGGCAGCAGAGGGCAGGGTGAAATGAGAGCAGTCAAGAGGCATTCGGTGTTAGCCAAGCCCTGCTCCTCACTGAAACCCTACAGGCTCAGTGCCAAGGGCTTGGACAACTGGCAGCCAAGTCGGCTGTCCCGTGCAATCACTGGGAGGACTGAGAACTCTGCCGGTGACATGCCTGACTGGGTCAAGACACTTCTATAAAAGGCCACACAATACACACCTCAGAGACTTCAGGCTGCATGCATGCTGGCACACACATCTCCTTAGCTCATGAACCGACAAGCTGAGGAATGCTGACTAAGGGCAGCAGCAGTATGTCAAGCCCTGCATCAAACCATCAGTTGGTCCATCACCTACCCAGGTCAGTGACTGATTACACAAGGCGGTACGGCCAAGGCCAGGAAGGGGCCGCCACCACCTCCCAGAACCATGTCCCATGCATCATCACCCACCAGCACTGGGAAATACCCCTTCTGCCACATTACTGCCATGTCCTTTGGCCTGTCTTCCAGTTGCCCAATGAGGAAGAGAAAAGCTCGCCTGTGGGAGCACTCAAACCTCACACACAGAGTTTCCTGCACATGCGCTCTTCTCATTACCAACATACCAACAGAGGCTCGGAGAGCAAGTCCCTTACCCAGGGACAAGGTAAAAGCAGTGGCATTCAGTTCTAGTTAGCCCTCAAGCAAGTGTTCTTCGTGTTCTGCTTCACCACAACCCCTCAGACCCACCTCTGAGGGACAGGCTACCTACCAAGGACACTCATTTTCACAGCACAAAGATAAGAATCTACTAAGTGGTGGCCTGAGGCAGGGCTCTGGTCAGCTGGTCCTCAGTAGATTGCTTAGATGTAGAAGGCCTGCTCATCCTCATGGCCTTTTAACATCAAACACACACAGTCCATGAAGTACAGTACTTCACCCTTGAGTGGGTTCTCACCTCTGGGCCACCGTACTATTAACCCTACACTGAGATTGTTTGAACACTGGGCAGTACCTGCCAGGCAGGAGATCCTCTGTAAGGTCAGTGTTATCAGTAAAATGACCCAGGGACTACAGGTGTCAATTCTGATGCCTGCAGGACAAGAACTGGGTCCAGGTTCTGGACAATGACCCAGACTGAAACAGGCAGGCAAACAGGAGACACTACTAGGTGGGGAATGCTCGCACAGGCAAGAAGTAGTGATAGTAGAGCCTTAATCTGCCTACTGCCCATTTCCACTGCCTCAGGATACACAGTCTAAGGAGCTACCCAGACTGCCTGCATTGGCTTCCCAGTTCTGATGAGGAAACCATGGCTACTTCGTTGCTATGTCCCTGCCCTGTGCCTCAGTTTCCTGTTCTGTAAATGGGAGCTGATGGGATGATGCCAGACAATCAGGCATCTGTATTTTGGGTTGAAGAGCATTCCTGTTCCTGTACTGTTCAGTTCTGGGTTCATGCCCAGCCAAGACCAAGCCTGCAGACTTTACTGAGGACCTCTTACATTTAAGAGACCAAGACTGTAGAGTAAGAATAGCCCAAGGCTCACACCCCCAGTTAAGTCTAGCTCTGCTTTTCTGTGAAACAGGCAGGGCAAGCAAATATTGCAGAGGTCTGCTTTCAAAAAACTGACCATCAGGCAATGTCATAGAGCACAGAGAAACAGGACCACTACAAACTGCTGAGATGTTCAAAGAAAACCACTTCAGAAAGCAGTATGGGGGCAGCAGTTAAGAGCACCGGCTGCTCTTCCAGAGAACTCGGGTTCAGTTCTCAGCACTCACATGGCAGCTAACAACCAACCATAACTCCAATTCCAGAAGATCCATCACCCTCTTCTGACTTCCACAGCATTGCATGACATGAGTGCACTTATATACGTGCAGGCAATACACTCATACACATAAAATAAAAAGAATAAATAAAATATAAAAAGAAAGCAATATGGCAATTTCTCAAAAAGTAAAGACTACCACACAAACTTGCAATTCTACTCCCAAAGAAACTGAAAACATGTTCACAAAAAGTAGATGCCAGTTTTCACAGCAGTATCACACACAATTGAGTGATAGCAGGAATGACCCAATGTCCAACTGGTAAGTGGACACAATGGCCTGTAATACAGAATATTAGTCAGCAACAAAAGTAGAAAGAATGATTGGCATGCTACATTACCAACTTCAATAACACAGTGCTACAATGGGGCTGAAGGTGCAAGCCTGTAATTCCACATTCAGGAAGCTAAGGCAAGAGAATAATAGCCAAGTTCAAGACTACCTGGGCTACAGAGTGAGACCCTGTCTCAAAATAAAAAGCAGAAAGAGGGCTGGGCATATAGCTCAGTGGCAGAGCACTTGCTTAACATGTACAAGGCTCTTGTTCAATCCCTGCTTTAACAAAACAAAACAAATGCATGCTATATGAGAAGAGCCAGTCATAGGGGGACACATAATGTGTTACAATTTATATGCCAAGCTACAGGCATACAACATATAAATGGACTAGCAGTTATCGTGGGCTAGGATCGGAAGGCAGATGCTCAGGAACTGTAAGTGTGAGAGGATTCTTCTTGAGAGTGAAATGTTCTTATTACATTTAGGTGGCAACTGCGCCACTCAGTAAAGTTCTAAAAACCACTGGGTTGTATATTTGAAAGGAGTGATTATTATATACAGAATGCATCTCAACAAAGGAGTTTAAAAGAAAAATGACCCTTGTACCTATCTTTGCCCATCTGTCTCTGCTCCAAAATGACTGCAGGATCCTTAAGGACAAAGACTTGTTCCTATATCTCTTGCCACATGCATCTGGAAAAATACCTGGCATAAGGTGGCAGTTAAAGTGTCTGAGTAAATAAAGGACTTTAAGATTTTACTTTTATTTTTAATTATGGGGGAAAATATGAGTACACATGAGTGCAGGTGCCCTCAGAGGCCACAGATTGAATCTCCCGGGAACTTGAGTTACAGGCAGTTGTGGGCCTCCCCATATGGTTGCTGGGCATTGAACTCAGGTTCTCTGGAAGAGTAACAAGTGCTCTTAATCACTGAGCCATCTCTCCAGCCTAGGGCTTTTTGAAACAAAACAAACACTGTTTTGTTTTGGCCTACAGTTTGATGATTTACATAAACTTTACATTTCATCTATTCTTCCACTAGGCAACCCCCAGCACTACCTGTCAGTGAGGGAGCCAAAGTAAATATATTGTCCATGAAGCTCCAACTGATCAAAATTGGGACCCCCATGTTCAAGACGTACTGAAGCAGACGTGGTGGTGCACATCTGTAACCCCAGCACTCCAGAGACAAGAATCTCAAGTTTGAGGCCAGGCTACACATAATGGGATCCCACCTCCAAGAGGGGGTGGAGGTGGGGCTTATCCTGGACCAATTGTTTGTGAAGTACAGTGTTTTCCTCTAAGTTTAAAAGAAAAACTTTTTCCAGGGCTGGAGGGATGGCTTAGCAGTTAACACAGGTTGTTCTTGCAGAAGCCTGGGTTCAAATCCCAGCACCCACATGGCAGCTAACAACTGTCTGTAACTCCAGTCCCAGGGGATCTGACAGCCTCTTCTGACCTCCGCAAGCACTGAACGACACCGGTATACTTACCTACATGCAGGTAATACAAGCATACACATAAGATAAAAAATAATAAATTTTAAAAAGAAAAACTTTTTCCTTGTGGTGTAATTTCAGTGATGATCAGGAAACCTTTGGGGTTATAGGTAGAAAATAAAGCCGGTGATACAAAGTATGAGATTCAGAAGGGGGGGTGCTTAAGGAAAACTGAATTTTAATTTAAAATAAAATGATAAACTCCTTCTGGAGTGATCTACTACTTTTTCCTTGTAAGTAGCCAATTTAATATTATTTAATTCCCTAGGTATATGTCTAGATATATAGGTATATACCTAGAGGATTAAATCCCTCATCACTTCAAAGATGAAGAAATCACAACACAAAGGTTAGGTGACTTGCCAAGGTCATAAAGCAAGCATGTGGCAGAGACTAGATAAGAACCTGTTTGTCTCCACAGCCTATGCCCTTAAACCTTCACCACCATGAGGAAGCATGTCTTATTTACTTACTAAACTGCAGGTACTGGCATTCCTGAAACCTGGGATTGATAATAACCTGACAACTGAAACCTAAGTAGTGTGGAACACATTAAGCAATAAGCTCTCACAGACCTGCTTCATTATTGATGCTACAGTACCATTGTAGCTGAGAAAACAAAATCTTACATTTGAAAGAAGATTGATGAAGTTCCTTCTCAGTAAGTACGGCCTTTTGAAACATACTCTTCCTTAGTGTCATCCAGTGGGCAGATAAAATGACACAGAACCCCAGGAGCCCTGGCTTCTTGTTCCATCTCCTCCCTCACTACTCTTCCAGCATCTATGACTTTAACCATGAGCTATTTATAACTGATTTCTTACCCCAGCCTGAAGATGATGGCTGTACTAGACACTGCATTATCCTCCAGGCATGGGTGTACCAGCACTTAAGATTCAATATTTTCCTGGCACCACATTCCTCCAGCCCCAGTGCTGAACAGCATGTCAGCCACTTTAAAGTATTTTAAGCATAGACTTAAATAAGCAACCTTGAGGAAGGTGTGCAAGCCTAAATAAATACTGCTGAATAAGCAGGGTTCCAGCCTACTCTGTCTTTAGGTAACGGGCAAAATGACTGACTAAAACAAGGCATTCAAAATCTCTCTCTCTCTCTCTCTCTCTCTCTCTCTCTCTCTCCCCCCCCACCTCTATCTCTATCTCTCTATCTCTCCTAATAGTTTGGTTCCAACTTCCAGCCCACATTGTACTGATGGCAACTGATATACACACAACCTTCACAGACTGTGTAAGTCTTTCCTGTGGCTATAACAAAGTGCCTCAGGTTGGCTAACAAAGAGAAATGGCTATTTGGCTCACAGTTTTAAAGGTCAAGTGCATGATGCTGGGATCAGCTCAACCCTGCAGAAGGCTCCCCTGACTATGTATGTCACAAGGTATGTGGAATCACACTGAAAATGTGTGCAAAAGGCAAAGAACATACGGTAAGAAGGAAGCTAGAGCCAGGGAGAGGCCAGTCAGTCTTACTGTTTTGTTTATCTTAGGGGAGGGCCCCCTCACTCTTCTATACCCACCCTCCTCTAGAACCAGTGTCCCACTGGCCATACCTAAGCTCTTCCCAAGGCAATCAACTCCCACTGAGCTTCACCTTATAAAGGTTCTACCTCTTCTAAATACCCTCACACTGAGCACCAAGCTTCTAACACGAGAAGCCTTAGGGAACACACTCAAACGTTATCCAAACAGCACAAATTTTGGGTTCAATCCCACTGGTAACAATAACAGTAATCTTTCATATCCATATAGTATTTTTGTGATTTTCAGAGAACCACCATATAAGTAGTTTATAAGACCCAAGAAAGAGTTTTGGGGTGACATCACACTAAGAAAGACAAACATTAAACAAATCACATGGCAGAATCTGGTAAATAAATGGATTTCTTGGCTCCTCGCCTCCACATGCCACTCTGTTATCTGTTCCTGGAGGTCAAGTGCAAAGCCAGGCAGGTCACAGCTGTGGAATTGCCAGTAGAGCCCCCTTCCCACAGTTATCCTTTACAGTTTTTTATCTACACATTCGACTACAAACACTCACCATATATGGCTACAACAAAGTCACAGCCTATTATTTCTAAATTCAAACTCCGAAAGTATAGCCCAATAAAAACAGGGATATTTGTGGGGGGGAAAAATAGAACAGAAAAGAAAGTTTCAGACCCTCTAGTTACAGCAAAAGAACCTCCAGGCAGCCTGGGCCTAAAAAGGCCAGGGGAGGCCCAAAGAGGGGAGAGCAGGGCCTGACCCTGCTCTCTAGCTCAGAAAAAATAGCTTCAGATGCCAGCTGCCAATAAAATCCCTCTCTGCCCAAGTACACAAGAGAGCTAATTCTCTCCCCAAAAAAGAAACCTAAGTACTTGAAGGACAAACTCAATGAATAATGCAACCAATTTGTTGTGTAAGCTGTGTGAAGCATGCCTACATTGAACTGGAACTCTCACAATTATTCAAGCACAGTAATTCAACTTTGGTCAGAGGTCAGAGCCTATTAAACCTCAAGCCTTTAGAAGGACAAAGCTTGAAAAATGACCTCCAGACACAAAAACGGTTGCCTCAAATCCCTGAGTATTTACGTAAATGTTTTGCACTGTAAGGAGTCTTCAGTCCCTGTCTGGAATATTCTGATCCCTAAGGAACACAGAAACTGAAGAAAGTTTTCCTGAGAGCCAAGTAGAAGCAGCAGATTGGAGTGCTGGTCCTAGGAAAATACTCTGACTGCAAAAAGGAGAAAAACAGCATAGAGGCTGGCTATCAGGGACTCAACCACAACTACAAGCTCTCTAGCCCCTGACAGTCCCAAGGACATCACTAAGTCATGGCTGAACACACAGCACATAGCCAACTGGGAAAGCAAAGAAATACCTGCCAATCCCTATAGGGTGATGCCTGAAAGCTAAAATGACTAACACAGATACACACAGGTAGATGAGGAAGGATCACTAGCCAAACCTCATGCCCACACAAGAACTCACCTCAACCTGCCCCAGGGCACACCAAGTCAGCCCACAAGCTATAACCAATGAGATCTTTGTCTTGTACAGTCTCAGGAAGCCCAACTCCCACCAATATGGTAGTGAAGACACATGGTCAATTGTCACAGAGATTCTGTTTGACATCCAGAGAAAGGAAATGTTTATAACTTCCTAGGAAGACTAATTGTGCAATAAACTGATTTACAGACATTATGTAATGTTATCTCTTGTACATTTGTAGATTCTTTAGATTCGCCAGAAAGCAAATTTCTAGGTCAGTTCAAGTACTCATGGAAAAATTAGACAAGTATTTTGAAAATGGATTTAATTTAAACTGGATTTAATTCTCCATGAAGACAAAGTTCACAATATTCTTCTAGATATGGTATAATGAGGAAAATTGTTTTGCAATCCAATCTCCAACATGGATGAAGCACAAAATGAGAGAAATCAGAGGCTGGGAGGTAGGAGTCCCAGCCGTGCTGAATCAACTATGTAGTCCATGAATCTTCTAGAGAGCCCTAAGAAATACTAACATTGACATAGAAATACCAAATCCGCCCTCTTTATTAAGAGAAGAGCCAAAAGGTCATTCCCAGGTAAAAGCCATAGGGCATCATCCAAGTCTACTCAGTTATTCACCAAAATACAAGAGGGCCACCTTAACTTTAGCTTTGGGGTGAAAGACACACACTGTATAGAAGATGTGAAAATCAGTATGGAAATGCAATACTTTTCTTGATCTGTGATTTTTTTTTTTAATTGGGTGGTTCAGTGTGATTTCTCATCTCAAACCTGCATTCCAATGCCCAGCTAGGGCATACCTCTGTGGACTCAGCTAATACTCCATTAACTGTGTACAACCCTCAAAGTTGGCTTTTCACGTGACCCTGTACAAGAACAGCATTCCTGACTATGCTATTTGCCACAGATGTTAAACAGTCACCACATGTAAGTTGTCTGAAAACTCCAAGCTAACTAGATTCTAAAGTACCTTTCTGTTTGCCAGATATCTACCTTACAATCTTTTTTCCAACCTTCTCACTCAATGAAGTAAATACAAGTATACTTTATCACTAGTAATTAAAAAAAAGTATGACTCCCAAAATGATTTTTTCCTGACAAAGGACTCTGGAACCCATCTCATAACTTCTCCTTAAAGCTTTCTCCTTTTCAATGTTTCTTCAGTTATACAAATGGCATCAGGGAAGTGACCAGTGCTGCAGAATGAGGTGAGGCTGGGCCAGACAGATAAGAGCATAAGTAGAGCAAGGCCAAGAGCCCAGACTGCATGACAGTTGCCTGCCACCAGGAAAGCAGGGAATACTGCTGAAGGGAGGCTAGAAGCTAGCTGAACTATCTTTAAAGTCCTGCCATGGAAATGGTAAATGATTTACTACTACCAGGCATCTAATACTCATCACCACACAGATCTGTTCCAGACTGTGGTCATTTATCTTCACTGCCAACTTGACTAGATTTGGAATCACCTAGGAAACACAACTCTAGATGTGCCTGTGAGGGTGTTTCCAGAGAGGTTTAGCTGACCAGGCAAGACCCACCCTGCATGTAAACAGCATCATTCAATAGACTGGAGTCCCAGGCTGAATTAAGAGGGAAAATGGAAAAGGCCAGCTGAGAATGACCATTCACCCTCTCTGCTTCCTGACTGCAGACACAATGTGACCAGCCACCTTCCCCTTCCTCATCATGCTTTCCTTGCCATGATGGACTGTATCACCTCAAACTGGGCAAAAATAAACCGTTCCTTGCTAATGTTGCTTATTTTGTCATAGCAACAAGTGGCTAATACATAAGATAAGCATTTATCATACAAAAGAAACCTCATTTTACTTTGGGGGTTTTCCTGATGCCAGACTGGATATGAGCAGCACCAATATGAACTGGCAAGTGTAAATATAACAGCCCTAGGGCTGGAGAGATGGCTCAACAGTTAAGAGCACTGACTGCTCTTGCAGAGGACCCAGGTTCAATTCCTAGCACCCACATGGTGGCTACAAACCATCCTTAACTCCAGTTCCAGGGGATTCCGAAGCCCTCCTCTGACCTCCGTGGCACTGCACAACACGGGTGCACTCGCATACATGCAGGCAGTACACTCATACACATAAAATAAAAAATAATATTTTTTTAAAAATAGCCCTAACGTGGACTTAGTGATGCTTTAGCATCATAACTTGAGTTTAAAAATATGCAAGAGAGAAGCCAGAAGTGGTGATTCACACCTTTAGCCCCAGCACCTGGGAGGCAGAGGCTGGTGGATTTCTTTGCGTTTGAGGCCAACCTGATCTACACAGTAAGTTCCACACCAGCTAAGGCCACACAGTGAGATCCGGTCTCAAAAACAACAACAAAAAGGCAGGAAGAAACTTCCAGCAGAAGACATCAAATAAAAAGCAGTTATATAAGTTTCCTCTCATCTATGCTGAAATAAGGGGTGAGGGGAACCCATCAAGGCCTAGAGCTAGTCTTAAACCAGACACCAAAGATCTACATGGCACAATGAGACCTGAACCAAAACAAAGAAGGGGCGTGGGGGGGGGGCAAGCTCTCCTATGGGGCAGCAGTTTGGGTATGCACTTTTCTAGGGGTGGGGGACCCCATAAACAGGATTCCAAGTGGCAGAGATCATCCCTAGAGGCAACTGCAAGACACAGAGGCTTGGCTGATGAGGGCATGTCTAGCTCCCTCACCAAGAAGAGAAGCTTTTGTAGGAGTCAAAAAGAAAAAGAGCACTGGCTGTTCTTGCAGAAGACCCAGTTCAAATCCTAGCACCCACATGGTAGCCAACAACTATCTTTAACTCCAGTTCCAGGGAAATCCAATGCCATTTTCTGACCTTACATTCATGCAGGTAATATACACATAAAAATAATATATTTTTTAAAAAGTGATCAGAAAGATGCTATCCTCAGGAGCTTTGTGCGCGCGCGCGCGCACACACACACACACACAAATTTGTAAATGAATGGAAATAACAGCAAAAATCCCACTCCCAGAAGTTTGCCTTAAGGTAGAATTAGACACAGGGAAGGAAGTTGGTATTAGTGGCCCACACCTGTAACAGGAGCAGTCAGGGATCTAAGGTGGGAGGCTCACTGTGAGTCAAGGTCAGCCTGGGCTACAATGAGACCTTGTCTCAACAGGCAGGAGGATTGACAGGGAGAGAGGGGAGGGGAGGGGGGGGAGGGAGAGGAGAGGAGAGGAGAGGAGAGGGGAAGGGGTTAGTGGGAAAGAGAAAGAGGGAATTAGGCAAACGGGAAAGATTAATAGTCAGTGAACCTTTTCGTAAAATTTTTTAAGTTTTAAACTACTTGTATCGGTTACTTTTGTGTAGAAATTATCTAAGAGAAGATCTATTCTGGGTCACGGTTTCAGAGGTTTTGCCCTTGGCTTCTTAGTCCCATGAGCTTGAGCAGAACCCCGCAGAAGTAGGACCATGTGGAGAAGAAAGGTCCTCACATGCCCAGAAAGCAGCAGGGGTGGGACCTGGGACCAGGCATAAACTACAAAGGTACACACCTTCAGATCTGTTTCCTCCAGTTAGGACTCCATATTCTCAAGTTTCCACAATTTCCCAAAATACAGCCACCAGTCAGAGACCAAGCAGTCAGCACATGAGTCTGTGGGGCACTGCATATTCAAACCACATACCTCAAGTAGACCAGAAAACAGCATTAATTACAGGAATTGATCCTGTCTCAGTTGAGGGCAGAGGCAGGGTTGCTCATACAATTATAGGTAAATCTAGGAAGATGTATGCTAACATGTTAGCAGTGGTTATCTATGTTTTCATCTTATCTGATCTCCTTGTCCCCCTGGTTAACACTAAACCTTATATTTTGTATTAATAAACTTATTCTGTGGGAAAGCAGAGCTCCAACATTTCTGTTTTTAAGAGAGAGGGAGGAGGAAGGTCAAAAAAGGCCCGGCTTGAGTTCAGAAACATTATTTATTCTTAGAACAAATCATCTTTGTGCTCAAGGCCAGCTAATAAGCACAAATTCACCATCCTAAATCAAACTGGATGGTAATAAAGAAGCTAAAAGCAGCAAATATCCTCGTATATCACATTCGACATTTTTAATTGCATTGTGCCAAACTGTAAGGTTTGTACTATTTTTAAACAAGTCTCTCCATAAGAAAAACCAAAAAGCAAGATGAAAATGCCTGTAAAAAAATTTAAGACGTGAAAATTTCAAGGAAAAAAAATAAATTTTACTAACCCCATTCAAAGTTTGTTGTTTTTTTTTTCTTTTTCTGAAGCTAATAAAGAAAGTTTAAAGAAACAGGGTGATGGCGGGACTAAGAAGTGAATATAATCAACTCAAGAAGCCTTTATGGTTTCACTGAAGAAGGCTAAGATTGGTCCACTTACAACCACACAAGATGTTCATATGACAAAGGCAGTCCCCAGCACCCAGGTGGACAACTTGGAAGGGATGGGGCACATGCATGGGGAGCAGGGGCACATGCAGGGGAAGCAGCTCCACAAGCAGTGCACCAGACTTTGAAAGGTCAGCCTCCAGCAAGCCACTGAGACCTCCAAAAACAAACCAATATCCCAGAGTGGTTAATTTTCAAAGGCTTTTTCATGATTCTGGTTTTCCTTCTTTTCTTAAATGATAAAATCAGACCAAGAGCTTCAACTAGGTGACCCAATTTTGCAGAGACTATGTTTAACAGGAGAGGCCTTTCTTCCATCTCCAGGTCAGCCCAAGGCCTAGGCACTTATTACTCCCTACTGCCTGCCTGTCTGCAGTTCAACAACCCGAAGATAAGCAGACCAGCTTATCTTCCTAGTGTCGCCCATAATGGGCCTTATCCCACCAGTGCAGGCACGGTAACCTCCAACATGGGAAGTCAAATTTCCATTCCTTTTTCCCAGAATGTGCCAAGTGCAAGCAGCAGGCTCAAAAGAGCCAAGGGGCACACTCTTAACAGCAGACAGAACACAGAAACTCTTCTTGCCTGTGAACCCTCTGCAGTTACTCATACCTTGATCTCTGAGAATTTTTTTTTTTTTTTTTTTTTTTGGTCTTTTTTCAGACAGGGTCTCCCTGTAGCCCCAGCTGTCCTGGAAATCACTATGTACACCAGGCAGGCCTTGAACTCACAGAGATCCACCTGCCTCTGCCTCCCAGGTGCTGGGATTAAAGGCGTGTATCATCACGCCCAGCTGATCTCTGAGAATTTTAATATTTCAATTCCCCTACTTTCCCCATCTAATAGTTTAAAAGTGATTGGGGTGGGGGCAGAGGCAGGTGGATTTGTAGGCTGTCTGCTCTTCTACCAGTCTGTATTCTAAGATGTCTATGATTCATGTCCTGTCATGCCATGGGTGGAGACACTTAGTATCCGAGGTAAGAGCCAAGACTAGGAAAACCTGGTTTTCTCCACAACTCTCAGCTTATTCAGAGGATCACTTGACCTTACTACCAACTCTTTCTGATGAACTGAATCAAGTGACAAAGTACAATCACACACAGGTACCTTTCCTACACCCCAATATCACAGCCTCCATCACCTACCCAATCTTATGCTCCAGTCAACCCATCCCAAGCTGACCCATACAACCAGCATGGCAAAAGAGATCACACTGGCAATGGGTCACCAGCCACTCCCCGCCCCTACCTGCTTCCTTGACACATCACCTGAAAGAGACTAACTCTCCCCATTGGGCAAACCCCCAGAGAACAGGCATGTGTGAGAAAAGAACATGAGATCTACAGTTGTGTAGATGCCTATGAATCGAGTCCGTGGCCACCTCTTCTAAGCTATCTGCCTCTCAAACCTTCGTTTTCCCTAAGTTTTCTGAGAATAGAGTAAGAAAAGGTGTTTGTTTAAAACTGGAAACAACAAATGTCTCCATTATACTTTAACCCAAAGCCCTAGTTGCATTTTATTTCTGAGCCACTACATGTAGTACTATAGGATCATAGATGGTGGGGGCAAACAGTACATTTCCCCTGATGGTTGAATATGAGCTGATAAATCATGCACATGACAGAGTTGGCTGTCTCCACAGTTTACCCTCAAATCACATACTTGACTGTATTCTTCACTCTTCTCCTTTATGTCACATCTTTCTCTGCTAAAAAAATGAACAAACTCCTCAATCTACTATATGACCAACAACCAAGCATACATCCGGACCTTCCAGGAAGGCCCCTAAATAACAACGAAGAGAAGCAGCTCAGTCATCACCCTGGATGAAGGAGAACCACACAGCCCTCCTACAACTTAGATGCTTCTAATACAAACCTCACTAGCAACTCAAAGAGAGCACACACAGTTAATCACCAGCTGGGTTTATACCACTTCCCCCAGTAGGCTGTAATCTATTCCAGCTGCTGGAACAAAGTACCTTGGGCTAGGTAACTTACAAACAATATAATGTAGGTATTGCTCACAGCTCTAGAGGCTAGAAATCCAAACCAAGGCCCTGGCAGATTCTGTGCGTGGTGAGACTGCTGTTCCTCTTAGTACCTTCTCTTTCTTGCAGCGTCATCTCAAGGCAGAAAGGACCAGCAAGCTCCTTCAGGCCTTTTACATAAGGCCCTAATCTTATTCATGAGGTTTCTACCCTTACCTAATAACCCACCCCATGTCCTTCCTAGTTTTCCTTTTTTTTTTTTTTGCAGGCTGTGTGGTCTTGATCTATAACCCAAGCTGGCCTCAAACTAGCACAGATCTGCCTCAGGCTCCTGGAGAGCTGGGTTTCCAAGCACTGTCACACCACTCCCAGGAGCCCCACCTCTTAATACTATCATACTGGAGGTTAGGTTTCAGCACGTAAATCCATAAATCCAGAGGACAAAATCCAGACCACAGCACTACCTACCTATTCCTTTCCTGCCTGACTCCATGGTATAAGCTCACAGGGGTCACGTCCTACATCTCCTTGATTTAATGATCTCATTTCCTGTGTACTTTGTTAACTCTAAAACTCCTTAACAGTTTATTTGGGAGGTTCCCCACTGGACAGGGAGATTCAACACTCCTCAGATATGTCACCCACAACACAGGAAATTCTTGACAGAAGGTGAAAGCCTTTGGCTTTTCTATTTGGGGTGTGTGTGTGTGTGTGTGTGTGTGTGTGTGTGTGTCTGTCTGTCTGTCTGTCTTTTTGAGACAGGGTCTCCCTGTAGTCCCAGCTGTCCTGAGCTCACTACATGGACCAGGCTGGCCTTGAACTCACAACGATCCACCCGCCTCTGCTTCCCGAGTGCTGGGACCAGGAGACACACCTCTGTCCCATGAGTTTGTCTTCTCACAACACAAGCCACCGGCACCACTACACTGAAGCTCAACCTTGCTTCCTAACACTGGTTGTCCCATAAACCACCAGCCTTTCCCAAAGAGGGGAACATTCTTGTCTCAAAGGTCAAAGCGGGCATTTGGATGTCATTTTTTGAATAAACTGTTTTGTTTCAAATGCTCTACGCAAAATAAAATTTAACTATTTAAACAGTCTACTGTTTCAAGTACATGCAACTCAATATTTTACCAATAATGAAAGACAGTCTTACCAATTCAATTACTCAACTTCTGACTTACAATGAAGCTTAAGTTCAATTTAAAATATATGCATACATGTGGTACACTTACATACATTCAGGCAAAACTCTCATGCACATAAATAAAAATAAATCAATAAAAAAAACTTGGGCTGCTGATGAGATGGCTCAGTGGTTAAGAGCACTGGCTGCTCTTGCAGAGGACCCTGGGTCTGTTCCTGACACCCACATGGCAATTCACAAATGTTTAACTCCAGTTCTGGGGGATTCGATGCCCTCTTCCGGCCTCCTTAGGTATTTCATACACTTGATGCACTTACATGAAAGCAAAAACACTCATACACATAAAAATAATCAAATTTTTTAAAATAAGTAAATAAAATAAAATAAAATGAATATATACATACACAATACTGTGGTCAGCCTAGAAAAAAGGAAACCTACCTAGGCTTCCCATCTGTTCTTCAAACAAATCAGAAATAAGTTAATCAGCTATCAAAGCCACATTAGGAGAGATCTGAATTATTATATCTATTAAGGAAACACCACCCTACCCCCATACTTCCTTTACTTTAGCACTTCTACTCCAAACAACATCTTTCTGGTACCTTTTCTTCCTATGATCTGAGATAGGAATTTGGGAAGAAAAAAAAATCCAATTCCTTATCTGTGCCAGTCAGCTCAAAGTACAGACCCTACACACCCAGAAGGCTTTCCTGCTGGCACAATCAAGACCTACTTGAGCCCACTCTGCTTCACTGTAGCCTCTTCCACCCACCTGGCCTTGCCCTGTGCTCTCCAGCAGGCTGCTTGCTGGAAGTCTCCTCAGCACCGGGGTATGAGCACATTAAGACACCAGGTGTGGCTTGTGCATCTTCCCCAAGCTCTAGTATGGTGCATTAAACAGAGCAGTCAGTCAATAAAGCTTGGTGGGTCAAAGAATGAGTATCAAGCCTCATCAGGAGTATAAAAAGCACTTTAAGTACTGGCAGAAATTAGATCACTTGAGGGGTCTGGGGAAGAGGTTAGTGACATTTCTGACAGAACTGTTGTCGGGAAAAGGGAAAAAAAAAACAACAAATGGCCTTTCCAAGCCTTCCCTGTAGTTCTAAATGGAAGACAGGGAACAAGCCCTTGCAATAAAAACAACCACAGAATCCTTACCCTCACCATTAGTTACCCTTCGGGAATAAAAATCATGCAAGTCTATACTGTGTTCTCTTTACTACTGATCATGAAGAATGCCTCCCATAGGCTCCAAGTATTGAATACTTGGCCCCACTTAGTGGTGCAGTTTGCAGAGGTTCAGGAGATGTGGCTTTGCTGAAGAACACTCGCCCCTGGGGGTGGGATTGCCATCTCTGCTTTCTGTGAGTGCCCAGTTTTTTGTTCTGGCTGCCTCCTGCCACACCTTCCCCACCATGATGGACTCTATCCCTCTGGAACCATAAGTCAAACTCACTCTTCTTTCAGTTGCCTTGGTCATGGTGTTGTTTTATCACAGCAACAGAAAACACACAAAAACACAAAGACACACACACACAAACACACACATGCGCGACGAGACTGAACCCCATGCTTAGACATTAGACAAATATTCCACCAGTGAGCCACATCCCACCCCTTAGTGTTTTGAAAGAGTCTCAATTTGTAGCCCACACTGGCTTGAACTCATGATCCTTCAGCCTCAGCCTCCTCATCTATGGAGGAGGAATAGCTCACTTTAAAAGAATTTACATTCTCGAATAAGGGGTAAAGGGCTAACGCACCCCTCAACTCTCACCAGTGAGGCTTCATGTACATCAGAGTGTGTTACACACAGAAGGCCTCAACTGGCCAAGTTTTGGAGAATAAGGGATTGTAGAGTGTAGGATGGGACTCCTATATGGAACCTTACCCACCCACAGCTCAGGGAACATTGCAGAAGAGGAGGCAGAAAAGATTGTTAAGAGCCAGGGATGCTTCATGAATGTATGAGGTGGAGTCTTCCAGGCCAGTGGAGGCTTGCTCATGTGTCCCTGCAGCAGTGGTGGCATCCAATGCTGGACCCATGTCAGCTCAATTAAACAAAGGGCCCAAAGGGGAGGCGAGCAACAGGTGGCAGGTGAGCACTAGATCAATAACTATTTGAGACTGGTTGCTGCTGGGTGAGGGAAGAGTATGCCTTACATACAACCCACCACTGGATGGCTGACTTACACAGACTCCAGTGGAAGCATTTACACTGAAGAACATTTGGGTGCGAACACCTGAATGAATAACTCAGCACGTATGGCAGAGTGCATAGGGTTTGGTGGGGGACGGAGAGGTATGGCTTGGGGTCTGAATGTGAGTGGGAAATACTGTATGAAGTTTTAAAAGCTCAATGTTTGGATGCTACATAATTAGTATTACATGCCCAAATGTTCTATCTGATTACAGTCTTTTTTTCTCCTTAAAAAAAAAAAAAAAAAAAAGTTAAAGGCACAGAGGCATACCACCTGCAGAGATCCAGAGGGAAGGGGTTCCCTGTCTAACTCTTGGAGAGAAAAACGTCTCCTAAGACTCAACTGGGAAAGAATCAATGGGAAAAATCTGAGAGAGTCCAAATCAAGCAACAAGGCCCTACTGGGGAGAGACAACTCCAATCTCCATACACACACCTAGATTTTTATTAGCCTCAGATGACTGGACAGAAGGACAAAGGAACTGAGTAAAACTATCCCATTAAGACTCTCTTAGTTGGGCTCAGCTGGCTGCCAGGGTGGGGGCACTCTGGTACCCCAAGGTGTTAAGAGAACTCCTTCCCTAGAGAGATGTATACATCTATCCCCTCCTTCTAAAGTCCCAACAACAAACCAAAGTATAATTCTAAAGTCCATCCTGAGGAGCCAATGACTTTATTGGACTTAATTACAGAGCACAGGCAGGGGGTTACTGGCAGGAACACGGATGACCCTCAAGTGGCTGCACTGAGACATTTTCCCCAGCATGAATGATAGCCTCCTCACAGTCACAAAGATGAAGCCCTTTCAGTTAACCTTCCCCAGCCTATACACTGTAGCATCACCCCAGACCACACAATTAATTGTACACAAGTGACTGGAGGGAGTGGCTGTAATCTCAGGTGAGGTTCCAATGACCCTTCCCACACTCTTCTTTGAGGGAAGGTCAACCATCAACAGGCTTGTTCCTGTGCTCCTGGTAGCCTGTGCACACCCCCCCACACACACACACACAAATAAATAAATGTAATAAGAATAAAATTTGAAAGTGAGCCTTGACATCAGTTGGTGGGCTTTGAATGATGGTACTGACACACCAAAGGCAATAAATGGATTGCTCTGGAAGGAAACAGTGATGGATGGAGGCTATGGAAAGCTCTGTATCTTCCATTTAAAATTGCTGTGACCCTAAACCTGCTCTAAAAAATAAAGTCTAATAACAGAAAGAATAAATGCCCTCATTCCAAACCCCAAAGACTCTATACTTCCCAAAGACACTGCCCATGTGCTTTACAGAATTTAATCTAAAATGACCTGTGCCTGAAATAATCACCCAATTTAAGCTACTTGGTTTAATACATTGTCATCTCCAAATCTTCAAGTTATCTTCAACACAGTGAGTGCCTCCTGCAGAGTGTAGTAACAGAGAATATACCACCTTGAAAGAAACTCAAAATTCCTCCTCTCCCATTTCAAACTGACATTTTAAAATGCTTCAGTGGTCCAACTACTACAAAAAAAACTTTTAATAGTATGATGCCCCAAAACTCACTAGTCCTAACACAGTTCTTGTCTTCTGAGCTTTCCCTGGTTGGCTTCACCTATGGACTAGAACTCCATCGACAGCCACATCGTGAACCCTTCCCATCCCTTGGTTGCCATTCCATGGTCTTCCACTCACTCATAACCAACACCCATGCTCATAAAGCACAGACTTCCCTATTTAGGATGCTCAGTTTAAAATTAGCTTTCCACAGAAAACTCCTGAGCGATTTTCTCCAAATAAACTCCCTGTAGATACTAGCCTTGCTCTCTCCCCTACAAAGGCGAAGCTCTTTGGTAAGGCCTGTTCTTAGCATACACTGGCAAGGTGCCTGGCTGAGAAAGTCACTCTGGGGGAAGGTCCCACTTGAGAAAGAATTCTGTTAGGACTTCCCTCTCCTACCTTGGCGCACTCAGCCACCTGGCTTGGCTTCAGGGATGCAGGAAACAAACTGGCTAGAGTCCCAATCCTCTTGTCACAGGGTTTGCCCCAGGGTTAAGGACACCACAGAGGCCAGGCCAAGCCACACATTCTTAAGAACTTCTGCCAGAACTACTGACAAAGGGTGCGCCTTTTCCTCATCATGGCAGGAAAGTTGGACACTTCTGATGGTTGCCTTTAAACACAAGCTATGGGAATCGTTCTGACAAGGGGGCCACCAGTAGAGTCCCTGTGAGCCAGACAGGGACTAAATCCCTGATAAACAAGGTGCTGAGGAGTAATAAAGATGTCATACTTCCGGCTTCTTTTTAGCTTGAGACAAAGGCCTGGGGGCTCCCCCTCTAGCCATCAGGGTTCTCTTTTCAGAGATTATTTCAAACCAGTCCAGTTAAGAGGAGGCCCCACCTGGACACCTGTTCCTCTGAAGTTATAGACCTATCAGTCTTCTCTTTAAGTTGACAAAATCCAAAGTTAAGGGAGGAAAACCACTAAAACCCTTAAAACCCAGGTCCCCCCCAGCTGGGGGAGGAGGTTCAATTTTTTGTTTCCAGATCCCCTCTCCACTTGTGGAGAGCTTTATCTGTCTGTATGAGTGTATGTTTATATGTATGTATGATTCTTTGTATATGGATGTGATTCTTTATCCTTCAAAAAAGTTTGTTGGCCTGTCTGCTTTTTGCAGATCTGAAATTCACCAGCCTTTTAATTCTTTAATAGGCTGAGAAAACAAACCCAACCTTACCCCTAGACTGATAATGCCAAGTGCTGTAAGTCCACAGGTATGGCAGCCCTGGAAGTCAAACCCGTAATTGGGGTTGGCATTCTCTTGCCCAAAACTGGGGGAGAAAAACTGTAACACAATGAGTCCTGACCCCCAACAATGAGTATTCCACAGCAGATACCATCATCTGCCCTGGGCTACACCAACCAGGCAGGGTAAAGCAGCATCTAAGGAACCCCAAAATCACCCACCCAGGTTAAAATGAAAGCCTGTTTGAGTCAATTAACAAAAGCTGGGCATGGTGACATACATCTTTAATCCCAGCAGAGGCTGGCAGATCTCCGAGTCTAAAGCCAGCATGCTTTACACAGCACGTTCCAGGCAAGCCAGAGCTACATAGTGAGACCCTGCCCCACCAAAAAAAAATTTTTAATTAAAAACTACACCTATCCTGATTTCTTTTAGGTGTAGGTGTTTAAACAGTCCTCTTGTTAAATTTTGTTCTCAAATCACTGGACAGTGGCATTCTGACTCACTTCAGGAGTGGCATCCATTAAATTATCTGGTGAAGAGACCCAGGGTCAAAATGAAATACATACATTAAGTATGTGGAGCTCTAGAATATGATTTACTTAAGTCTTTCAAAAAGACATTTCGGTTACCCAAGAAGTTACAAGCTGTTCCTGTCAACACTCAGGAACTGTTCACACACAGTGTCCCTCTTGCCCCATCTGTCTACCTGGAGCCAGCACTGCTGCCCTGTGGACAGTCTGGACAGCAGGGCTCAGTACAGAACTATCAGCACAGAATGCACCTGGACCAGCAGGTGAAGCTAGGTGGAGCAATCTCAAGGGCTCCTCCCTTCCAGTCACCCTCTCAGTATCACACCCATTCCCATGTTGCTAACAGTCAGTGGTGACCTACTTAAGAAATCACTCAGTCTCTGGCCTGGACTTTTCCCAAGCTTCAACCCATTTATGTATCTTGCTGTCTATGTCCTTTGTCTTAAGAATTCTTTATCTATCTCCATAGGCTCTTCATCTTCTGTTTCCTGTGCAGGTAGGTGGGTGGCCCTCATGTCCATTCACCCACAACCATGGCCTTCCCAGCACTCTTCCCTCCCTCCATTCCCTCCATCACTGCCATTGCCAAGTCTGCCCCCTCTGCTACAGCACCTTGTGTCACGAACTGCTGCCACCATTCTTCAAGGCAGAAACTTCAGAAGACCAGCCTTTTCCCTCCCCAGTCCAACCACCCAACAGATGTCACAATCCACAGCTGGCCTCTCTCTGCTGCCACAACCCTTCTCAGGAATGCAATTACTGTGCATCAATTCAAATACTTAAAACTCAAGAGGTAAGCAAAAAAACATTCCCAAGAATCCACACCATGCATAGCCTCCAAGGCCAACTCACAAGGCCCCACAAGTTCTTCCCGTCTGCTACCCTCCATTTCACTGTATGTTCAGCAAAATCTAGTTTCTTGTACATACCCAAACACTCCGTGCCATTTCCAGTCCTTATGCTTTTGAACATCCTGCTTGGATTCCCTCTGCCTTGAAAAGACATTCTTCCTACATTTCTTAGTTTATGTGTGTATGGGTGGACGGGTGTGTTTGGGGGAGGGAGTATTATGTATGTACCCTGGCATGCATGTGAGGGTCAGAGGACAACCTATAGGAGTTGATTCTCTCCTTCTACCATAAGGATCCTGGGGATCAAACTTGGGTTATCAGGCTTGGCAGGAAACACCTTTCTACCCTGAGCTCATTGACTGAAAAAGATTCTTGGGCCAGGTGTGGTGGCACATGCCTTTAATTCCAGCACTCAGGAGGCAGAGGCAGGTGGATCTGTGAGTTCAAGGCCACCACAAGATGGACACAAAGAATCAACAGGGAGAGCTTCTGTAGGGAGATGTGTTCAAGAAAACTGGAAACACTTGACAGTTTAGGGCACTGGATATAAAGAAAAGAAAAGAAAAGAAAAGAAAAGAAAAGAAAAGAAAAGAAAAATTCTTTACAGGTGTGAACTACCATACCTGGCTCTAATCTCAACACTCAGGAGACTGAGACAGGTAGATTGCTGCGAGTGGAGGCCAGCTTGTTGCCACACCAAGTCCTGGACCAGCCTGGGCTATACAGTGAAACCCATCCCAAATTAAAAACAAAAAAACAAAAACAAAAACCACCTCCCCAAGCTACTACTAGTCTGTGCTTTCTAGGCTTCTTCTTCCAGACACTCTTCCCTCACAACTATACAATCACGACCCTGAAGATGGTCCAATCAGTGGGCCTCTAAACCCATGGAGCAGCTTCCCCTTCAACCCAGAACACCATCTCCTATATAATCCTCAAATGTTTCATTCCCTGGTATTCAAATGAACATACATCCTTTTCTCCAATAATCCAGGAATGCTACTTAATCAATCACCAAAGGAGAAATCAAGTTCTCCCTGGAAGCTAATGAACCTACTGAAGGGGATAGAAGAAAAAGATAGGGGCCAGACGTGGTGGTGCATGCCTGTAGTCCCAGCATTTGGGAGGCAGAGGCAGGTGGATCTCTGTGAGTTCAAGGCCAGCCTGGTCTACATAGTGAGTTCTAGGACAGTTGGGACTATAGGGAGACCCTGTCTCAAAAAGACAAAAAAGAGAGAGAGAGAGAGAGAGAGAGAGAGAGAGAGAGAGAGAGGAGGGGAGGCAGGAAACAGGCAACTCATACTGCACCATGAGGGCACTAACAGGAGGAGATGCCTTGCTGCAGGTCACAGACAAGTCCACAGAGCTCACATGACTTATCGAAACTAGCACAAGTCTTGTACCAGGAAACAAAGAAAGAGCCTTCCTTCCTCCTCTCAACTCTTACAGAGACTAGCTTCCTGTCCTCAGAACTAAGAGTTTAGCTTGGGGGACAGGGGTTGGAGAGATGGCTTGGCAGTTGTGTGGGCAGTGCTCTTCCAGAGGTCCCAAGTTCAACTCCCAGCACCCACATCAAGTCATTCACAACTGCTTGTAACTCCAGCTCCAAAAACCCGATGCCTCTGACCTCCAGCGAGATAGCTCAGCCTGCAAAGGTGTTTGCTGCCAATCCTGACAACCTGAATCTGATCCCCGGGAACCACATGGTAGAAAGAGAGAAGCAACTCCTGAAGGTGTCCTCTGACCTCTACACATGTGCTGTGGCACAAGTCAGCCCCCCACACACACACACAAACAAAGACAAATATAATTTTTAAAGTTATTTTTTCTAAATCTAACCAAAGAAGTGGACCTTGGTTAAAGAAGGCATGGAAATCTGCTAGGAACTTAAAACAAGGCATCATAAAATGTCTATGGAAATGCAGGACAGTGCTTATAGTTCAATTCTAAATAATATGATGGGGTACCTACATTAGGAGTGCAACCACACCAAGAGCCATGTATACACAGATGACTGGAAAATGAGTAAAACAGAAAATAATTATATTCAGGTCATAGGAATATACACACTCTTGCCCTAAAAATAAATTGCAGGACAAGGATATTTTTCTGGGAGTAGAGGGAGTTCCACTCCTCTACTAGTCTTCATACTCAGTTCACACCATTTTCAACAGACTATGCCACGTATCGTGGCCAGCATAGGAAACAGGCTGGCAGACCCTAGCAGATAAGCAACCCCTGTCTTTCCGCAGGGTTTCAAAGGCCTCACAATCAAATCCTCCACAGAAATACCAACTGGCCCATACTTAGTTACACAGGGACGGAAGATGAGAATTGGTTTCACAGAATTCCTAAAATCCTTTCAGCTACAGCTCAAGAAATGACCTGTGTAATAGGGCATGCATAAGAAAGTGAGGATTCTACCACTTTCAGAAGATTTAATCTACCATTTTAAAAAGGTTATCTTCAGTAACTCCTCACTCCAATTATTTTCCAGAATGTCAAGGGTAAACTTTGTTCTTAGAAACAGAAAGAGCTCAAGTGTTTTCTTCTGAGTAGGAGGCACTACCACAGCAAACTGTCTTTTAGGCCGCTTGGTGATCCAGTCCAATTACAGGGAAGCAGAACTAACATATTCTAAATGCACATACAGAAAACTATAACTCACCCATATGGAGCAAGAGGGGCTTCCCAGGCTGCACTCAAGAAACCATTTTGCTCATCTAAAGAATAATGCACCCAAGAAGCAGGGATCAAACACAGCTAAGGGGATATTGCTCTTGCACTCAAAACTGCTTCAGGCTGTGTCACCACAAACGGGGCTTCGATTCAGGCCTCTGGAGAAATGAAATGGCATTCAAGAAAGCCTGCTGCAGGCCTGGCCAATTTGGAGCGCATTTGCTGAGCCCACTTCCCAGCACCATTAGGTGTGCACACACCCACTCCTCTGCTTATACTCAGCCAGGAAATGCGTGCAGTTTCACTTCACATAAATTCTTCATCTTTTTCCAAAAATACAACAGAGGAAGGCATTCTGAATGACAAACTGCTATAGAAAGAATGCCAGTTCTTTCCTAATGAAGGACCTAGACTTTTTATCCACCTTTTTTGGCACAGGCAATCCACTTATACCCCATGCTATTTGCCCTGGCATTTGGAAAAGCACATTAACTGTTTCCCTGTTTGTCATGCAATGACCAACCATAACAAATTTCAGCAGTATCACAGTGCAATTAAAAATTTAATAATCATGCCAGGTGTGGTAGTGCACACCTTTAATCCCAGCACTTGGGAGGCAAAGGCAAGCAGATCTGTGTGAGTTCAAGGCCAGCCTGGTCTACAGAGTGACTCTAGGACAGCTGGGGCTACAGAGAGACCCTGTCTCAAAAACACCCCAAAAAATAATAATAATTTAATAATCAAGGGACTAGAGAGATGGCTCAGCACTGGTTGCTCTTGCAGTGGACCTGGGTTTGAGTCCCAGCACCCACATGGCAGCTAACAACCATCCATAACTCCAGTTCCAAGAGACCTGACACCCTCTTCTGACCTCCATCAGAAGAGAAATGACATGGGTGTACTTACATACATGCATGCAGGCAATATATTCATACACATAAAATAAAAATATTTTTTAAAATTTAATAATCAAGGCTGGGTATGGTGGTACATGCCTTTATTCCCAGCACTCAGAAGGCAGAGGCAGGTGAATCTCCGTGAGTTCAAGGCCAGCCTAGTCTACATAGCAAGTTTTAGGCCAGCTACGGCTACAGGGAAAAACTGTCTCAAACACCCACAAGGTAGTTGCTAATAGCCATGCAGTTACAGGGGATCTGATGCCCTCTTCTGACCTCTGGGCACTGTATGCATGAGCATTTACATAGATGCAGGCAAAACACACATACATATAAAATATAAATAAATAAAAAGTCTGCTCACCTGGAATATTATTTCTCAATTTAGAAATATAAGTAAATACCAGGCTAACGGCCCAGTCCCAGCACTCAGAAGGTGGAGGCATGAGAATCTTAAGTTCAAGGTCAGCCTGGGCTATATATAGAGCAAGACTCTTTCAAAACAGATAAGGCTGGGAAGACAGCTCAGTCAGTAAAGTGTTTAGACTTTAGTTAGATCCCCAGGGCCCACATAAAATTAAAAATAAAAATCCAGGCATGCTGATACTTATAATCCCAGCAACAGGGAGGTGGACACAGGTAGGTCCCTAGGGCTCGCTGGCCAGTCAGCCTAGCCTACTTGGTGAGCTCCAGGCCAGTGAGAAACATTAGCTCAAAACAACAAAGCAGCAACTTCAAGGAAAAGAGGCATTTCTGTTGGCAGAGCGCCCACCATAACCCAGTAGAAAAGTGCCTGAGGGTCTTGTTCATCCCCACTCTCCCAGATATCTTGTGTCCTGGGACCAGAGAAGATGCTTTGCCAAAGACAGAATACAGATCCCTAACAGCCTACAGAGGGTTGCCAGATCAAAGAATCTGGGGTGTGCAGGCGTGGAGCCTGGCACTGGCCAGGAGGGATGACTGTGGACACAGCCTGCAGGGCTAAGAGGAGGGCCAGATCCAAGGTTCAGGATCCTGCCAGGCTACAGAGCAGGGTCAAGATTGAGTTGACCCAGCACAAAAGTGGCTAAAGAGCAGCAATGGGGAAGCAGGGGAGGAAAGTGGGGCCTGACTTTATGCTGGCATTTATCTTAGATCCCAAAGTATCAGAAAACAGGGACGGCGATAACTTCATGTGAGCTACTATCAGGCCAGGTTTGGGGCTTTGGTTCTAAATCAGAGCTTAAAGAAAAGGCGGTGGGGGGGGGGGGATACAATTTCCAAGAGATAACGTTCCTTTAAAAAGAAGGTTCTCCAGAGCCAGACATGGTGGCTTACACACTTAACTCCAGTACTTGGGAGGCAGAGGGAGGAAGAGCTCTCTGAGTTTGAGGCCAGCCTGATTGACATAGCAAGCTGCAGGCCAGCCAAGGCTACATAGTGCAACCTTATCTCAAAAAACTTTAAAAAAAAGTGTCCAGGGTTGAAAAGATAATCAGCACACATTCCCCCTCCTTCTCCCCTACCCCATGGGTTTGGAAATACATACTACAATAACAAGACCCTGAAGTCTTAGAACCTAAAGGCCTCTCTGGCCCCAAATTTGAATCAGAGGTTCCAAAGCCAGTCTTCCAAAATGCAACCCATGAGTTACAAGCATTAATTCTCAACTACACTGCCAAATAGTTTTGTTTTTGAGTCTGGGTCTCCCTATGTAGCTGGCCTTGAACTGCTGAGATTACCAACTGAACTGCTTAGATTACCAACAGAGTTGCTTTCCAAATGAGAAAACAGGGGGTGGGTGTCGGGGGGGGGGGATGCACACTGTGATTTAGAATGTTTAGTTCTTCAGCACTGTGGTTCTAGGGACAGCAACACACCTGGAAACTCATGGGAACTGCAAAACACCTTAGACCTCCGGAATCACTAGGTGTGGAGGATGGAGCCCAGCAGCCTCCCTGTGCTAATAATGGGGTACTTTGTCAGTCAAAGCTTCTTCACTGCTCCAAATAACACAATCTGGGCAATACTTAACAGACAATATATAAAAGGCACTCAAAGGAGGACCTCAGGGCGTCACACAGAGAAAGGAGATAAGGGGTCTAGAGCAAGCCTTGGTGGCCCAAGCCTTTATTAACAGACAATATATAAAAGGCACTCAAAGGAGGACCTCAGGGCGTCACAGAGAGAAAGGAGATAAGGGGTCTAGAGCAAGCCTTGGTGGCCCAAGCC
>NW_008359681.1:923180-924388 GCF_000622305.1 Nannospalax galili | reverse complement strand
CCTAACCAAGGCTTGGGCCCCAGGTTCTCATCTCTTTTCCTTTACGTTCTGTGGCTGATTGTTGTAAATTTCAACTCCAGAAAGTATTTTGTTCTTACAGGACATCAAATTAAGGTAGCCTCCCAAGGAGTAGCATTCCTGGTTTAGACACACACCTTCACCCTTTAATGCCTCATGTATTCATGGTACAGCACCATTCTGAGCCCCAGGCAGGAGATAAAGCTACTCTCACGTTGTGAAATACCTACACCTGCTCTGGAAGCTATGGACATCCTTCACACATCCATGTCCAGTTCGTTTGCTGACCACCATAGAACATGTGGCCAGACTGCTGCCATCCTTGCTCTCCAAAGAAGCACATACTCAATTATGGTCCACAAATTTGACCCTGAAAACATTACCAACTCAAGCAAACATTTCGCCAAGATCCTGTAGAGTAGGAGATTTCCTAAAGTGTACCCACAGCATCTTGGGACCAGAAAATGAGAAAAAGAACCAAGACACACTTTCAGTACAAGTTGGTGGCAAAGTATGTCACTGATCAGTAGAGAGACGGAAAAAATAAGCAATTATTTATACTGTCTCTTATTTAGAGAGAAAAGTACCCACAGCATCTTGGGACCAGAAAATGAGAAAAAGAACCAAGACACACTCTCAGTACAAGTTGGTGGCAAAGTATGTCACTGATCAGTAGAGAGATGGAAAAAATAAGCAATTATTTATACTGTCTCTTATTTAGAGAGAAATGGAAAAATCTCATGGTGAAAACAGAGGGTCAGGAGCCCCCTATCCCCACCCCTAAGCAGGGCAGCCCCATGATCATCACCAACAAACTGAACGAGAGCCACTTGGAGAAGGAGTAACACCTGAAGTATGAGTAAGCCCTGAAATGCTAAAATCATAATAAGGGAGTTCTCTTTAGAAAGCACTAGAAGGCAAAAGACAATAGCATGATATTGTACATGCTAGAAAGAGGTGATGGTAAAATAAAAAGATGGGGCAGAATGACATAATTCAGTCTGTTCTCTGTAACAGAATACTACAGACTAGATAATTTACAAAGAAACGAAATTCATTTCTCATAGCCCTGGAGGCTGGGAAGTTCAAGGTCAAGGCACCACATCTGGCAAGGACCTCCTTGCTGCACCGTAACATGGCAGCAGGCAACACACAGCAAAAGTAGGAACACATCAGCTCAGGGATCTCTT
>NW_008359681.1:914186-922037 GCF_000622305.1 Nannospalax galili | reverse complement strand
TTAATTTAATTTAAAAAACAGACCCTACAAAGGAAAGAAGAGACTTGGAACTAAAGAATTATGCATAGGAGATAAAACAGATAACTCAAGGGAAAAAGAAAAGCACAATGTGATAAGGAACATTCCAAAAATCAAAAAGAACTTTCAAAAGTTTAAAAAAACTGAACAGCTGGGCCAGAGAAATGGCTCAATGGTTAAGAGCACCAGCTGCTCTTCCAGAGGACCTGGGTTCAATTCCCAGTACCCACATGGCAGCTAACAACTGTCTATAACTCCAGTTCCAGGGGAGCCAATGCCCTCTTCTGGCATTGCACAATATGGATATACTTACATACATGTGGGCAAAACATTCATATGCATAAAATAAAAATTTTTTAAATAAAAAAATGTTAATTAAAAAACACAGAAATGCTCACTGCAAGAATTAGAAAGTTGAGATAATCGCCCAGAAAGCCAGTGAAAACGACAGGGTTAAAAATAGCTTTAAAGAGACCAGAAATGTTCAGGGACCAGACCAGAAGATGCGGCACCCAAACATTAAGGTTTCAAATGAAAAATCTGACCCAGAAAACCCCAGCTGCCAGATTCAAAGGGCCTAGGGAGTACCTGCACAAAAATATGAAAACACTCACCTTAAGACATCACTGTTAAACTTTAGAACACACAGGAACCATAATTCCCATCCCACTGGGCTCAAGGACAGAAAGAAAGCTTGTGTAGGCAGGATCCATGCACACTGTACTTTCCACAGAAGAGAGTAGAAACACAGAAGGCAAGAGCTTTCAAAATTCCCTGGAGGACAGCTTAACTGTAACCTCAGGCTCAAGAGGCCAGTGAGCTCCAGGCCAACTTGAGCTAATATCAAGTCCCTGTCTGAAAAAAAAAAAGAAGGGGGGGGTTGCTAGACAGTAGCTCAGTAGAAGAGTGTTTGCCTAGCACATAGAAGGTGCTGAGTTCAATCCCAAGGACTGAAAAACAATTCTGGAGGAAAAACCAACAATTTTATACCATGCCAAAATATCAATTAATGGGAAAGCTAAATAGAAAGATTTTTTTTGATAGGTTCTCCCTAGGTCCCAGACTGCATAGAAGTCACTATGTGGACCAGGCTGGCCCTAATCTCACAAAGATCCACCTACCTCTGCCTCCCCAGGGCTGGGAGGGACTAAAGGTGCACACCACCATGCCCAGTGTATAGAACATCGTGTTTAAAAACCTGTACCCCACGTATCCTATTCACAGGAGGGAATGCATGCTATCTTGTATGCACTATACCGTCCAATGGCATAAACTCAGAAAGACCCAGGAGATACAGAAGGCAGCAGCAAAAGGTATCCGAAGGATGAAGGCAAAGAAGATGAGCACCAAACTGGAAGGTGGCCAGTCAGGGACAGGAACAATGCCACTTCTCTCTGGAGACAAAATGCATGCTGTCAGCTCCAGCTGAACTTTCTAAAACAAGGACCTGGTATTCACAGGCCCCTCCTTCCTTCCCCTGGGAGAGTTAATATGTTAACCTTGGTTAGATCAGTATGCTCAGGCCTTGAACCCACAGCAGCAAACCGCCTGCCTCAGCCTCTCAAGCACTGGGATTACAGGCATGAGTCATCACACCCAGTAAGTACCAAGAGCAATTTAGGACTGGTCACATCCCTCCCACCCCAGGAGTCAGGTTTTCTAACAGCCTCATTTTCCTTTTTCCCAAGCCACCTGGAGCCGAGACATTTAGTAGATCCACTGTAAAAATATGAGTTATGAGAAATGATTGCTGCGGACAGATGCAAGGACAGCACTCTTGTCCATAGCAGCAGCAGTAAGAGAATGCAGTATCTATTTCCTACACATATTCCAGTCACAAAATTCCATTAGTGATAATCACCCCAGCTAAGGCATACAGAAAGCATTAGCAGGGAGGGTCGGGTGGGGCCCACTTCCTGCAGGTACCAGTTTCCAAGCAGGCAAGTCTGAATCACGGGAAAAATCACCCAAATAAAGTTGAGTGGCAAGAGACCATCAGATTCCTGGACCCTAGCCTGGAGGGTGTGCCCTGTAAACCACAACTGGGAACGGGCTCACCCCTCACTAGCTGTTCACGCTGCTTCTTGTCAAGGGCTAACAGAAGAAACCCAACAACCTGCACCAGACCAGAGAGGCAGTTCAACTTCATGGTTAGCACAGCAGCTCTAAGAACAAAGGTTATCTATACCACCACACCTTGACTCTAGAGTGTTAGGCAGCCACTGCCACAGGTGCAGCAGGAGACACTGTGTCCTCAGTAACACAATCTCATCCACCTACCTTTTTTTTTTTGAGATGGTCTCCCTGTAGCACCAGCTGGCCTGGAACCTGGGATGTAGGCCAGGCCAGCCTCAATCTCACAGAGATCCGCCTGCCTCTGCCCCCCTGGGATTAAAGGCATATACCACCTCACAACCTCACCCAGCCCACCTGCATTCCTGAAGGTCACTGGGTACCTCTGTGAAGTATTATTAGGAACATTCCGTGACCTGGGATTGGAATCAAAACCTCCCATAAATTATTAAAATATAATTTTTAAAAAGGCTCTGCTGGTAAAAGGGCCACCAAGCCTGACAACCAGAGTTCAATCCCCAGATCCCAAATGGTGAAAGGAAAACTGACTCCCAAAAGTGGTCCTCTGTAGGCTAGAGAGATGGCTCAGTGGTTAAGCACACTGATTATTATTACAGAGGACCTGAGTTCGGTTCCCATCACCCATATGAGGGCTAACTCAGAGCCAGTCCCAGGGGTATTCAACACCCTCTTCTGGCCTCCACAGGCTTACACACAAACAGGCAAAACAGTTGTACACATTAAATTTTTTAAAAATTTATTTTTATTTTATGTGTATGCATATATTGCCTGCATGTAGGTAAGTACACCCGTGTCGTGCAATGCCCAAGGAGGTCAGAAGAGGCTGTTGGATCCCCTGGAACTAGAGTTTTGGACAGTTGTTAGATGCCATGAGGGTGCTGGGATTCTAACCCAGGTCTTCTGTAAGAAGAACCAGTGTTCTTAACCACTGAGCCATCTCTCCAGTCCCACATTAAACTTTTTTTAAGTGAGCCTCTGGCGTTTATATGCCCACTCCTACAAGGCAAACACAAATTTTTTTTTTTTAATGTTCACACACACACACACACACACACACACACACACACACAGATACCCTACAAAAAAACCTTTCAGGCCTGGGAATGTTATAAGCTGTACAACGCTAGAGGGGGGTGGGGGGCAGAGAGCCTGAAGCACTGACACAGGCACAAAAAGACTCAGAGAGGCAAGGGCTGGGGATGAAGCTGAGCTGGTAGAGTGCTTCGCTGGCACTCAAGCCCTGGGTTTCATTCTCCAGCACTGCATAAGCCAGTCGTGGTGGTGCACACTTGTAGTCTCAGCACTGGGGAGGTGGAGGCAGGAGGGCAGGAGGATCGGAAGTTCAAGATCATCATCAGCTACACAGCAAGTTCAAGGCCTGCCTGGGCTACATGAGAACTTGTCTTGGGGGGAAACGGGACTCAGGAAGGCAAGGAACAGGAAAGTAGGCCTTATTTTCCTCAATTTTTGGCAGTACAAGGCAACAGAAAAAGGTTATAAAGCAAGGAGTGTGATAAAGTAATAAGACCAAACACCATTCACAGAACAAGTCACCAAGGTCTGTGAGAACCCTAACAGGGCTACTTTAGCTCTCCAGGAACTTTCAATCCCTACCTGACATCATCCTCACCCCTCAAATGCTCCCACACCTTCTAGGTCACCACTGGGCACACCCCAGAACCTGCTTTCTCCTATGCCTGAAAAGGTAAGCAGCCCAAAGTACAGGAAACTCCAGCACAGTCCCCCAGCCTCAGCCCCAGGCCCCTGGAACCCCCGCCTCTCCATTCTGCAGAATTGCCTGGTGCTTTCCAGTCAAGCCCATGGGCTCCTGTGTAACACAGTGTACTACAACAACCTTCTTAGGTCATGTTACAGAATGAAGCCAGAAATCTATAGGTCCACAGGCTTGGCATCATCCTCTATGACTGCCCTGTCTACAGGAGGGCTGGTTGTCAGTTCAGCCTCACCTCCAAGGTGTTCTGGAAGCCTAGATCTCCCAACTTCACTAAACATCCACTCAGAGAAACTCACTATCCCCCAGGGTGCAGTCTGAAACAGGGCAACAGGAGCAGGTATCTCCCAAGGAAGCAGCAGGCAGGGTGACCTATGGAAATATGCCATACATGGGAGAAAAAAAAAAATTGCCAGAGCAGCAATTAACTGCAGCTGTCTTGATGCCTTATTTCCTAGACTTGCAATCTGCCACTGAACAGCCTCCTCAGTGCCCCCGTGTACAGGCCTCATAGCAAGAGTTCGTTGCCTAGGAACTAGGAAAGGGGCACAAAAGGCAAGGACAGGCTAATACCAACAAGTAGAATCTGAATCTAAGTGTTCTTAGCTATTCCTTTAAACTGTCTGTACTTGCAAACATTAGAGTCTCTTAAACCTATGCTAACCTCAAAGCCCAGTTATACATACAACTTATCTTCTTCAGCTCTTTTTTCTCTTAACTTCAAGTCATGAACCAGGGGGCTATTCACTATTAGTTTTTTTGTTTTTGTTTTTAATAAAATATACTGCAGTAGTACTTTGCAAAAACTAAGTAGTACTATCATCTGAAACTAATTTCTTTCTTACAAGAACCATAGTCTAGAAAAGCTGTAAAAGCAGTTGATAGAATTCTACAATAGAAAGTTATAAACAAAAAGCCCAATTCTTTTTAAATCAAAATTTAATGCCAACTCAATATTGAGAGGTGTTTACCTCTAACCAAAGCTTTTCATTTGAATTCAATGCAGTGAAATAACAAAGTTCAATGATAAGAATACAGGAGTACTTAGCCACAACTCAGTCACGTTTCTATTTATCTATTCATAGTTGTTACAGTCAGCTCATGATTTCCATTTATCCCCTCTATGGTGCTACAGAACTGAGCTACAGGAGTGGGAGGAGGAAAAGCCCCAGAAAACTTTGTCAAACAGGTGTACAGCCATCAACCCCTCACCTAGAGTCTCAAAGGAACAGTCAGTCAATCACCTTGCAGATTGAACAAACAAAACATCACTCCTGTTTTTCTACTTTCCTCAGCAAATAACAGTCTGGAACAAAATGACCTGTAACATTTGCAAAAGTAACAATGAAACAGCAGCAGGACCTGGCAAATGGGAGTATAGTCTTCAGGACAAGTCCTAGATTCCAATCACACAGTCCAACCCACCCAACCCACTACCTCACCTCGCTCCATTCAATTAGTTTCTAATGGTTCCCACAGAAGCATAGAAAAGGTACAATAATACCTCTACCTCCACTGGTACCAGGAACAATCAAAAGGCATAAAAATGATTGGCAGGCTATTAAAAAAGGGTCTTTATACTACAGTGTTCCTGAATTCAGGTTGTTAACATTTTTGCTTAGGCTGCCTGAATGTGTTCGGCTATCTTGCCAAAATTTTTAAGCCAATGCCTCCTAAACCCCAGGCAAGGAGGTGAGGGAGAGGAAGAGGCATGAGCCTTATGGCAACAGGGATGCCTACCCCTCTCCACTTTCATCCCAGGCACTAGTCAAGGCCAGGTGTGCCTTCAATTTAATCCTCAGCAACAGCTCCCAGGGAGGCCTCCTGGAGTGGCAGCTGCTGCAAACTCCAAGTTGAAAATAAATGTGCTTGTTTTTCTTTTCTTAGAGGAAAAGAAAGGAAAAGAATGTTCTCCAATGGCACACCAAAATTTTATCATATGCTTTGTAAGATGTACACAGGCGCAGGAATGACTGTTGGAGGTCACTTTGGCTCTTCTAGACTAGACCTGAAAAATTAGTCAATTCCACTGTGAAAGTTACCATCTTTGTACTGAAAAGGCAAAATAAAAAGCTCCCTTAAGACTACCTAGGAAATATACTTTTTTGTGTGAGGGAAAGTTTTCAAAAAATATTTTTCCCCAAGATGAAGAACGCTCACCCATTCTATAAGACCAAAAGAAACAATAGCTCCCACCTGAGAACCATCTGACACTGATTTCACAGCACTGCGAAAGGGGTGTTGATAGATTTCTTTTCACCTTCTACAAAGGCCAATGGCCCAGTAAGGTGTTTGTGCTAGAGTCCAACCTGATTAACACATTGTAATAGTCCATCTCAAGGAAATATTGATGAGTTTTTTTTAATCATTACAAGAGGTCCTTCTTGCTCTACTGGTAGAAATTATTTTTCAACCAGCTCACCCTGACCTCATGCCTTGAAATTCAAAGCAAAGCCAAGAAGCCACAGCTTTTAACCTAGTGCTCTGCTAGGTTTTATGGGCATGCACAGTATGACACTCCAGATGAGATTCAATACTTTCTAAGCATCTTCCCAGTCACCCTTTAATTTTACTATTCCTTAAAGAAAGAAAATTCCAGTGGCCTTTAAAGTGCTAACTTTAAGAACCTATTTGTCTATAGTTCAAACCTAAACAATGAAATCCAGGTTCCTTCTCATGGCTTAAAATGAGGGAAGAAAAGGAACTGTCTTCCACAAGACACAAGGCCGGGGATCCAGTGCTTCTCAACCCAGGGACAACGGAAAAGAGCCTGTTGCGTCTATAAACTAACAATCTCCCGGGATATTTTAGGTTGTTTCAGCAAAGGTTTCTATTCAGTCGCTTTGCTACACTGCTTTTGAGAGCAAAACTTTAATAGCGCGACCTAACCGTATCATAGGTGTGGTTTTCATCTCAGTCATTCTGTCACCATTGATGCGTTTACAAACTTTACAAGTTAGACCAGGGTCGTGACCGTTTTTTAAAGGGCAGAAAACAGTCCCCAATAGCGAAAAATGTTCATACATGCATGTAAATTTGAAATGTAACTTCCCTCGCCATCCCAAAAGTTAATGGCAGGCCAAGATGCCACAAATATGGACAGAGACGTCTACTAGCCAACAGTTCCTCTGGATGCCATCAAGTTAAAGTACCGCCGCTGTGTCCAAGCACCCGCGGGTTGAGTCTGAGCTCGGGACACCACGGCGCGCGGTCGTGTGGATCCCTCCTCCCGAGTTTGCAGGCTCGCACTTTCCGCTCAACCCGCACCAGAACTGCAGGCTTCGAAGCCGAGGCTCGGCAAGTTACACCTTCCAGCACCCCGCCCTGCGGGCCGCGAGGCCTGCGGCCCGCCGGGACGTGCCTCCCGCCCTGCGCAAGGGTCTCGGGCCTCGGGGATCTCGAGGTCCCGCTGCCCGGGTCCCAGGCCCAAGCGGGGCCCAGCGACTGAGGCAGGGCCTCCAAGGGCATTGGTTTGCATTCCTCCTCCCCAGGGATGGGCCAACGCCGGCCTGTGGGGTGGGGGAGTTGGGGAGCGCGAGGCTCGGGAGCCCAGTCTCTGGACCCAGGCCTTGGCCCCTACACAAGCACACCCGCCTGACTCGGCCCGAGCGGAGTTCCTGCGACCCCGGAAGGGAGCGCGTGAGGGGTGGCGTGCTTACACCGTAAGTTGCCTGCTTCCGCCCCGGCCCGCACCCGACCCCCCGGCCGCTCCCAACTACCTGCATGCCGGGCAGGCCCGACTGCACCGGGGAGTGGGCCATGGCACTCCGCGCGGCCACTTCCTGGCCCGGGACAGGCCGAACCGCGCGGCGATCGGCGGCCAAGCAGGCCCTCGGGCGGGCTGGAACCCGAGGCCACCGCACCAAGGGAGTCCCGGCCGCAGAGGGCTCAGCGAGGGGCGAAGGGTTGCGTCTCCATGCACTGCGCGCGGGGCGCGGGGGGGAGCCTGGCACGAGCTGCTGCGGCGGCTGCGGTCTCTCCTGCGCCGCCGCGGTGCTCAGCAGGAA
>NW_008359681.1:876672-913990 GCF_000622305.1 Nannospalax galili | reverse complement strand
CCCCCGCGGCCCGGCCGGGGAACCCGCCCCGCGCTTCCGGGAGGGGGAGGGGAGGAGCCGGCCGCCCTAGGCCGCACCCGCCGCCTCCTCAGGCCGCCTGCCCAGAGTGCCGGGTCTCCGCTTCCCGCGGTCGCTTGTGGGGCGCTGCGGGGAGCGGGCCTTGGGAGCCCCAGCTGCGTCGTGGGGCTGCGGCGAGCGCTCACAACTCCGCCACTGACACCTCCCCTCCCGCACGGGGTCCTCCCAGGCCAGGAAATGCACTCCGGGCGTCTCCTGAGGGGCCTAGCCTGGGGCCTGTTCCTAAAGACCAGGGCGGAGCTTCTTCGCTCTCTGGGCGAAGTTTCCAGCCTGGCGGAGGAGGAAACCCTAAGGGGAGAGAGGACGAACACGCTCGGTGTCTTGGCTACGGAACTCAGCCTCGCCTGGGCCGCCGGGGATGGAAACTTAGCTGGAAGAAAGGCTGGGCTTTGCACGACAAGGGAAAAGTGGGGTGCGGAGGGGCAAAGGGGAAGGGAAGACAATGGAAGGAAACCGCGTCTAGACTCTTACCCAGCCCTCCCCTCTCGCTGCACAGCGCCTAAAGCCACAGGCCCACTCCCAGCACCAGTTCTCCCCTGCGTTCTAAGCCACCTCCTCTTCTCCAATGGCAGGAAACAAGTGAGGATGGAGTGAATCCAGGAAGTACTTTATCTGCAAGTGGCAAATAGGAAGTGGTCTGCAAGTCATTCCGAAGGGCTGTTCCTCACGCTGTAGGGACCCTGACACCTCTTTGGTGTCGATGCATGGATGCCCATTTTGCACTATGGCTGTGCAAGGTTAGGCATACAAAATGAGCCTCCAAGTGTTCTGACAATAGGACAAGACTCAAGTCCTCCACCGAGGTAGGGAGTGTTTATTCTCTGATGTGTCCTAGTATTCCAAGAATTTAGTCTCCCTCTGGGACCCTGCTTCAGAAGGGAATTTAATCCAGGCTTCCCTTTGGAAAGTGGGCAGTCGCCTCAACACCTTTCAGGATACCTTAGAATGCCTTTGTGGTTACTTCCTGACACGACTGAGAAGCTCTGCCACCTCTCAGACATAAACTGAAAACATTAAAAGTTTCAACCCTGGGGCTGGAGAGATGGCTCCACAGCTAAGAGCACTGCCTGATCCTGCAGAAGACCTGGGTTCGCTTTTCAGCACTCATGGTGGCTAACAACCATCAGTACCTCGAGTTCCAAGGCATCCGACGCCCTCTTCTGGTCTCACCTGGCGCTGCAGGAACTGGTGCACTTACATGCAGGCAAATCACTCATTCACATAAAAATGAATTTTAAAGAATTAAAGTATGAACCCTGATGAAGAGTTTATAATGTTACATAAATATTGTAACCTAAAAATTGAAGTACATAAAGAGTACATGAAAAACTATCACAAACATGGATCTTTAAATGTCTATATTCTTCAGCCCTAAATTCTACCTAGAGTAACATATGAAGAAAACCTGAAGTATGGGAGAATCGCTATTACAGAAGCAATCAAAGCTGCAGGCGTGGTGACATAAGCTTTAATCCAAGTACTCTAGAGATTGAGGCTGGCCTGGTCTACATAGTGAGTTCTAAGCCAACTGGGGCTACACAGAGAGACCCTGTCTCAAAAAACAAAAACAGTTAAGTATTTACAACCATGGGACAACTAGGATCAGCTGAAAAGTACTGTGTGATTATTTTAAATTATGTATTTTAATAAATTACATGTTTAGTAATATAGAGTATTTTTGTTATGTATTGTCAGGAAAATGCAGGATGCACAACAGTATGTATATACTCCCAAATCCCAGCACTGGGAGACAGAGGCAGGAAGATCAGGAGTTCAAGGCCAGGCTCAGCTACGTAATGAGTTCAGGGCCAGCCTGGGCTTCATGAAACTTCAAACAAAAAAGGTTAGGAAGATGCTCAATGGATAAAGTGTTTACAGTTCAAGCATGAGGACTGAGTTTGGATCCCCAGGACTGATAGAAAGCCAGAAAGGGCATGGTGGCCACCTGTAGTTCCAGCACTACACAGAGGGATCTGTGGGGCAAGCTGACCAGCTAGACTAGCTGGAATTGGTGAGGTCCAAGTTTAGTGAGAGACCCTGCCTCAATAAATAAAGTATAGGGGTGGGGAGATTGCTCAGCAGTTAAGATCACTGACTGCTCTTGCAGAGGACCTGAGTTCAATTCCTGGGACCCACATGGCTACTAACAACAGTCACTAAAACCAGTTCCAGGGGCATCTGACACCCTCTTCTGACCCCTGCAGGCATTGTACTTACACGCATACAGGCAATACACTCATACACATAAAAACAGAAAATAATAAAGTGGAGAGTGACTTAAGAAGATAGCCTAGGCTTGATGAGACAAAGCAAAACAAGAACATTATGACTCTACATACGTATATAATTTTATACATGGAGATAAGCCCAGCTATACGCCAAGGTTTAGTAGTGGCCATCCTTAGACTTAAAGATGCTGTCTTCAATCACTGCTAATCCTAACTTGTAAAGACCATCATGCTAAAAGGTGCTATGCTAAGGATCAACAGAGATCAATAGCATGGCTGTAAGATGAAAGAAACAAGACACAGAGAAGTGTTCAAGTGCTGTTCTGTGCTATTAGAGCAGAAAATTTAGGAATCACTTTGCAGTAGGCTGATTTTCAACATGTAAGCCACAAGAGTTTAGGGGAGCCAGTGTGCCATAACCTACAAAACAATCACTATCTCTTTCTGTACCCCAACACAACTGAAGCCAAGAACATATCCTTTACTATAGGATAGGACTTTTCTGGACACAGTGACTGGCTTTCATTATCTTGTCTCCTTCCTAGTACCCTGAAGAGAAGAAAGAAGCTACACAGGAGTTACTGGTTCCACTGGCTTCTATGTAGACATCGGGCAGTATTCCTGGGCCACTAGGACACTCCTTTGTTTTCCCAGTGCAGGGATGATTGACAGGACCTGAACACAAAATCAGATCCTGCCCAATGGCTGATTGCATTCATTCATTCAGTCAGTCGGTCAGTCACACCTTATTTGAATGACAGCTACATGCTAGACTTGCTTTTCAAGGGTTGGGCATCCAAACACTGGACCCCTTGTTGCTTCCTTATCCCATTCAAAGACCTAGTCTGTCCAGTCCCTAACTTTGGAAGTGTACAAACCCTAATTGATTATAATAGTTGACAATAGGGAGCCTGGAGAGATGGCTCAACAGTTAAAAGCGCTGGCTGCTCTTGCAGAGGACCCGGATTCCATTCCCAGCACCCACATGGTGGCTAACAACCATCTGTAACTCCAGTTCCAGGGGATCCAACACCCTCTTCTGACCTCTGTGGGCATTGCACAACACGGATACACTTATATTCATACAGGCAATATACTCATACACATAAAAATAATAAAATATTTTTTAAGTTGGCAATAACTGTCATTGCCACCAAGGCGGGGAAAAGATCATCATCTCTGCCTCCTGCTGTTGTCACTTTCTCTCCACCCCCAATATATAATTACAACAGATTACGTACTCTCATAATTCCAGAAGGAGAGATTCTGAGGGTCTCCATATGCCTGTTTCTGGTCTCCGTGGAGATTAAATCTATCAAATTATTTTTATGTCCTGGCCTTCTTTGCCTATTGTGTTCACTTAAAGACATGAATTGGGCAATGAATTGTGTCCTTGACATATATTCTAGGCCACAAAAGACATTTCTAAATCCCTAACAGAGGCCCCTGAACTTACGGAGCCCCCTGTGTAGTAGTATCCCCTAAGCCAGTTCTGGTCTTTGCCAAGTTTGAAGAGCACAACAGAAAACAGGAGTTCAACAATCAATCTCTTCCCTTCTCTTTCTGAGTTGAAAAGATAAACACCCTCAAATGCCACTTTGTAAAGAACAGCTAGACAAGTTGCACTTTAGCAATTTAAATTCATAGATTAAAGAAAAGGACTTACATGGCGAACTTTAAAGAGAGAAATCTGAGTAGATCCAAGAGGGAAGTAACAGCTACTTGACAAATCTCTACGCATGTCTAGCAGTTGAAGACAAATTAATTGCATCAGTTTGAAGAAGCACATGTCACCATTGTCAGATGACACAATAGCTAGGAAACATGTGCTAAAGGCCTTGCAAAACACACTGGCTGCATGGAAGAATGCTGTGAGTGGTTTCATTCTGTGACCAGGGAGGTTGGAGAGAGGCTCTGGCAGAACATTACTGTGGGCCACTTTTTGGTAGAACCCTGCGTTAGTCTGCCGGGGCCCCCATCACCTTAGACTAGGTGGTCTTACACCACAGAAGTATATTCCTCCTAATTCTGGCTGCTGGAAGTTAGAAGTCAAAGTGTTGCTAGGGACAGTTGTTCTGAGGCTTACAGTTGGATACCTTCCCCTGTGTCTTCATGTGCTCTTGCCTCTGTGTGAGCCTGTGTCCTAATCTCTCCTTTTTATGAGGGCACCAATCAGATTGGATTAGGGCCATTCTAATTCCTTCATTTTGCCTTACTTCCCTCCTTAAAGAATCTCCAAATACAACCACATTACAGGGCTGGGGAGCGAAGGGTTGGGTGGTACTGGTACATAGGGACTTCAATGTTTTTATTGAGGGAGGAGCACAACTCAGTCCCATTAACACAGGCCATTGCTCTGAGTCTCTGTTTCCCCTTCCAGGGTCCCTCCAGGCTTAGCTCCTGGAATGAGAGCCTCCTCTCCCCTATCTGAGGCTACGGGTGTTTCACATGTCTGTGGGCAGGTCTTGCTTCATATGTCCTACAGCGTAGGCCTGACTTTTTATCAGGCACAGAAACCAAAGCACCACCATCCCCAATCCCTAGACACCAAAGAGCAGAAACAGAGCACTTGCAAGTGTTCCCCTGGTATTTCCAAATAGAAGGCATCACTTGGACTGCATGGCAAAACCTTCCAGGAAAGAGTGTAAAGAATTCAGGGGACCTATAAGCACTGATTTTAGGCCAGAACTTTTTCGAATATCTTTCCCCTCACTGTCCTTCCTCATGTGTGGCTACAGTTGAAAATGCAATGCCCCAAGTGAATAGTCTTAAAATTCCATCAAGCCAGGAGCCTTTTGGCTGCTTCTGGGACACCCACTAAGAAAGTGCTTACTAGAGCAAGCTCACTAGGAAAATTCTCCTGTGAGATTTTCCTCAGCAAAGAGCCAATTAACAGAGCTTGTCATCCTCTGAACAGTGGCCACTTGACCCTGCCAGTCAACTTCTAAAGGCTTCAGTACACAAAGACTCATCAAGCTCTATGTGTGTGGGTTTCCCTTCCTCCAGAGGCTGAGTTTGCTCTCCAATAGAAAGGGTATAAATGAAATCATCCCCCCAAAGGGTGATGTCATCCATCCTACAGGCTCGGACAACAGCTCTACTGCTTAGAAACTCTTGGCTCTGTTTCCTGACAAGAAAGACAAACTGTGGAATATGAATTTAATTTTCACTTCAAGTAGATCCACAGAATTATGTGCCCAAAGAACATTGTATAACCACACAAAGGTAAAGTGTACTGATGAGTTATAGATGCCAGTTCCAAAATACAAATGACTTCAGTAAGCTTGGAATCCTCACAAAAATGATGAGTTAACATTACCCACCCTTCTAGACCTCCCTTGCAAAAGGAACAGGCATACATCCTTGGATCTTGAATCTCCAGCCCATTTTTATTTGGTTTCTTTAAAAAGCTAGGTTAGTGCCCTTTGAATAACAAGTGACAGAAACTTACTTCACACTTCCTCAAGCATAAAAGGGAAATTTTGCCTAAGTAACAGAAACCCAAACTTGATACATCAGGCCTGGATTAACCCATGAGACAGTATTATGGTTTAAATCTAAAATGTTGCCTATGGGCTCATGTTATTGTTTTATGGGTTTGTTTTGTTTTGTATTTTATTATATACATATTACCACTGCTAGGGTAGGAAGAATATTGTCTTTTTTTAACATTGGGAATTGGACTTTGTGCATGGTAGGCAAGTATTACCACAAGCCATATCCAAGCCCTTTTGGAATTTTTTGAGATAGGGTCCCATGTAGCTGAGGCTGGCCTTGAACTTATTATCCCCCTGCCTCTACCTCTCCAGTGCTGGGATCATAGCATGTACCATGACACCTGGCAGGTTCATGTTATAAACACTTGTTCCCAAGCTGGTGGCTTATTTTGAAGGCTGTGGCACCTTTAGAAGTAACTGGTACAAGGTCACTAGGGGAAGGCATTTGAAGGCCATTCTCCAGCCCTGGTTCCAGTCTAGTTCCCTGCCTCCTGTCTGTGCTATGCAAACAGCCACAGCCATATGCTCCCACTGCCACAGACTCAGCTGATCCTATTTACATCCCTTCTCTCCATAATGTACTGAAACCCACTGAGCCAAAATAAATCTTTCCTCAATTTGTTCCTCTTATGTGTCTTAGTCACAGCAACATAGAAGTAACTAATACAGGTGGATTCAAGGACAAGGCAGAGCTATCTCTCTCTCTGCTCCCTCCATGTCCTACAGTCTCTATTAGGTACAATCTTCATCTCTGTTCTCTTGATGGAAAATCAAGAACTACTCTGAGGGGTCCTTATATTCCAGAGATAAGAGTAACTTTTTTGAGGGGAGGGTCCATATACAAATTCTCACTAGATAAATCTAAATCTATGGGTGACCATTTCTATGATCAGAGGGCAAGAGAACACAGTGACAGAAGACTCTAATCCAAGATGGCCTGGAATGCTGGAAGGTGGAGAGAAGGCTCTTGGCATGAAACATTCTACCACTGGACTGCCTAACACGTGTGTACACATAACACACACGTGTGTGTGTGTGTGTGTGCGCTCATACATTCTGCTTTTCCATACATATAACTGAAGTTTTTCCTGGGGAAGAAAATATTTATTTATCCCAAATAGAGGGAGCATTGACAGACCATCAAGAAGGGATTCAGCTTGGTAAAGCTATACATTTATTGAGGTTGCTTACAGGAGCATGGGTGACTTAAAGGTAGCTACACCACCAAGAGTCCCCTAGGTTGCACTGTGAAAGAGCTCCTCCCAGTCAAATGCTTGCCTCCTATATAACCTCAGGGAGGGCTAGAACCTCCTGAGAATCTCCTGAAGAATCATGGGCAATGAGCCCTGAGATTTGGTGAGCCTACCTGATGCCTGAACAAGGGAACATTAATAAACTCAGTCTCTTGAGAGCCATATACTAGTGATCATAGATGCTAGTGCTCTGATCCAAGATGGCAATGGTCTGGGGCTGGTGAGATTGCCCAGCAAGTAAAGACATTTGCCACTCAAGTTTAACAACTTGAATTTGATTCCTGGGGCCTATATGGTAGAAGGAGAGAATTGACTCTTTCAGGTTCTGATCTCCACATGCTCACTCATACACACACTCAAATTAATTAATTAATTAATTAATTATTAATTAAAAAAATTAAACTGATAAGAACAGATACTACACTTGATCTTAGCCAAAAGGCCGAGAAGTGATAAGTAATAAATAAAGTAAAAAGCATTAAGACAGCAATGGTTTTGTCCAACCCAGAAGAAATAGTTAAACCACAATAACTCCTGTGTCTACTTCACTTCGTAACATAATGCAGCCAACTTGTGTCTAATTCTTAATGTCTTCAGGAAGCTCAACACCAGTGCCTTCTATGGAAATCACCTATTTCCAAGTCAGAGGCTCTAAATAACAATTATTTCTCTTTGTCAAGTGTAGATGTCTAAATGGAAAACATCTCCGCGGCCAGCTTGGAGGAAATCATGAAGCACAAGGCCCTTTGCAGCTCACCTGTTGATGAGTATGTGGGAGTCACTGGCATTATTTTAGCGCAGAGGTCCCAGACTTTCTCTTTCATAGCCCCTTAAAATGCCTTAATAATTATTTCTCAGGGGTTGAAGAGATGGCTCAGTGCTAAGAGCATTGGCTGCTCTTGCAGAGGACCCAGGTTTAGTTCTCAGCACCCACATGGCGATTTACAACTGTTTCTAACTCCATTTCCACAAAATCTGATGCCTTCTTCTGGTCTTCATGGGCACTGCATGCACAAGTGCATTTACATACATGCAGGCAAAACACTCATGCACATAAAATAAAAGTAAATACATCCATAAAATATTTAAATTATTTTGTGGCATTTCTTAGACAAAAGTAGTACCTAACAGGCCAATTAAGGAGCTAGTTATAAACAACAAAATATATTGGAAAGACTAAAGCACCTTAGCTTGTTCTTGGCCCTGCACTGGTAATGCACATTCTTCCTCCTGTCATCTGCTTGTCCACTTTGAATAGAAAGAAAGGCATTCTTGATTCTGTAGTAATGTTGTCTTTTACCAAAGTCATTAGTTATTTAATAACTTACAAATTCCTAGGCACTGTGCAGTTCTAAATTGAAACATGTGGCTTAGGCTTATAAATCTACATTTTTAAAAGATTATTTTGTTAATTTTTAGATAAACTTAAAAATCTGAAAAACTACATATAACATCTTTAGGGAATTTGTTGTTTACATGTCTTCTGACCTGTGTGTATTATAAAATAAAGTCATTCAGGAACTCAGAAAAAAAAAAAAAAGAAGAAGCTAGTTATAAACAACTTAACACACATTTCTCTCTTAATAATATAAGAGCCATTCAAAGAAAGCACTATAGGGGCAGGGGAGCTGGGTCAGTTCGTGAAGTGCTTGCCACATAAGCATGGCCACATAAGCATGAGGACCTGAGTTCTATCTGCAGCACCTATGTAAAAAGCAGAACATGGTGGTATACATCTCCCAGGGAGATGAAGACAGGAGGATCCTAGAGGGGCGGCTCACAGCAGGTAAAGGCACTTCCCATGCCAGCCTAGTGACCTGAATTCAATCTTCTGTGGAAGGAGAAAACCAACTCCATAAAATTATCCTCTGACCGCCACACACGTGGCATGCACATACACCCCAATAATAAGAAATAAAAATTTAGTAGGGCACACGCCTTTAATCACAGCTTGAATCTGCTTTAATCACTTGGGAAGCAGAAGTAGATAGATCTCTGTGAGACTGAGGCCAGCCTGGTGTACATAAGTGAGCTCCAAGTCAGCTGGGACTACAGGGAGACTCTGTCTCTAAAACCAAAAAGTACGGGCTGAATAGATGGTTCCGCAGTTAAGAGCGCTGACTGCTCTTACAGAGGACCTGGGCTTGATTTCCAGCACCTACATGGCAGTTAACAACTCCAGTTCCAGGGGAATCCGATGCTCTCTTCTCACCTCCATGGGCATTGCACAACATGGGTGTATTTATGTACATGCAGGCAATACACTCATACACATAAGAAATAACAATAATAAATAAAATATTAAAGCAAACAAAAATTTAGAAAAAAAAGTGGGTGACTTGGGAGGAACAACACCCAAGATACCCAAGATTGATCTCTGGCCTCTGCACATGTCTACACATATGTGTGACTGCACACATGAATACATACACAGAAGAAAGTACTGTAAATTTTTTTTTTTTTTGGTCTTTTTGAGACAGGGTCTCCCTTAGCCCCAGCTGTCCTGGAACTCACTATGTAGACCAGGCTGGCCTTGAACTCACAGAGATCTATCTACTTCTGCTGGGATTAAAGGCATGCGCCACCACACCTGGCAGTACTGTAAATTTTAAAGTAATATTTTAATTCCATTTTTGAATCATCTCAGTGACTAATGAGACAGGTATTCCTGTTAGACACTATACAATTTCCCAACCTTAGAATTAGAAAGATTGCAAGTTGCTAAGGGAGAACATCAATCAATGGTCCAACCCCAGTTTAAAAGCCTAATAACCACAACAATGACTGGCACAGCAAACTATATTGGTGCAGTAGTGGCACTTTATTTTGGGGGTAATCAACAGCTACCTAATTATACTTAAAGTCCACTCAATGGGAGGGAACTCATGTGTGGTACTGTAAACATAGCTAAATACACATGGGTGGAGAGGTCATAGATCTTAGAGAAAACCACAAGGTTGTTACATCCTTAGACAAATGTAAAATCTTACTTTTTTATTTAAAAAAAAAAGAATTAGAAAGGGCACCACCATCTTCATTTATTGTCCCACTTTGATTTTTGTGGGTTTTTTAAAAAATCACAGCAACTGCCAAAAATATGGCATTGACATGACATCATTGCAAAGAATCTAGCATGATCTAATGTTGAAACTGAAATATTAATACCTGTTAGTGTAGTATCTTACAGATGTCTAGTCTCACTGTGTTTTCTAGAAAATGTAAACTATCACATGGTACTGCTGAATTTCTTTTTAGTCCCTAAGGGCACCTTGGTACAGAGTTTGGGAACCATGAGTTTTAAGGATTAAACAATCAAGTGATTTCCCTGGTGATGTAACTCCCTTGAAAATGAAGTAGAAATCCAGTCAGTGTAAATCTTATGGATAGTCAGGGCTAACAAGACCCTTGGCCTTTATTATACCCCATGACTGCCTATGGGGAAAATCATGGCCCCACTCCATAGGAGGAGGGAGGAGCCTGAGGATGTTTTGAAGGAATCTGGAGGATCGGGGTCACTCAGTTCTCTGACTCATCCAGAGTATCAGGCAGGATACAAAATGAAAAATTAACATTCTTTGTCAAAAGGTATTAACAAGGGCTAGAGTGATGACTCAGGCATTAAGAGAACCAGCTGCTAACACCTATCCTTATAGCCAGTTCCAAGGGATCTGGCTTCTATGGGTATTGCATGTTTGTAGTACACTTTCATACATGCAGGCAAAATATTCATAAAATAAAACTAAATAAAATATTTTTCTAAGAAGGTATTAACAATGCGAAAGCTAGGTGTGATGGCTCACACCTACAGTCCCAGCACTTGGGATACAGAGGCAAGAGGATCAGGAGTTAAATACTGTCTTGGCTACATAGTGAGTTTGAGGACAGACCCTGTCTCAGATTTCAAGGGGCTGGAGAGTGCTTGCTGCTCAAGCATGAAGACCCAAGTTCAGATCCTCAGCATTCATGTAAAAAGCCAGTCCATGCTTGTAATCCCAGTGCTGGGAAGGCAGAGATAGGTGGATCCCTGGAGCTCATGGCCAACCAGCCTAAATGAATGGTGAGCTCCAGGCTCAGTGAAAGACCTTGCCTCACAAAAAGAAAAAAAAAAAAAAAAAAAAAAAAGGTGGAGAGCAACTGAAGACAAAACCCAATGTCAACCTCTGGCTGTACATGCATGTGCATCTACATTCCCCTGTGCACATACCCCACAAATATATGCATACACCACACACATAACTATACATACACACACACACACACACACACACACACACACCAATTTCAAAGCTAGATGTGGTGACTCACACCTGTAATCCCAGCACTTGAAAGGCAGAGGTAGGAGAATTGCAATTGTTTGAGGCTGGCTTGGGCTACAGAGTAGGACCCTGCCTCAGAAAAAGAAACAAACAATTACAAGGCAATGAGAGCAGAGCTGTAAGCCAAGCATGGTTCCAAGTAAAGAAAGAACCATGTACAGCTCAACTGCATACATTGCAAGCCTGTCAGGCTGGCCTGAACCCAAGTTTAATTACAGGTATTCACCTGTCTCTCTGACTCACTCCCAAGAACTTTAACATAATTGTGCCTTCAGCAAGAAACACACCTCTGACTGGGATCTTTGGAACAGACTGGAAGGTCTGTTCTAGATCAATACTACTACATGGCTGTCATCTAAGACTGCATGACTTCTTGATGCCCAACCTGGCTGAGGCTTATCTGTTTCTTTTTCCAGCTTACTCAAGGCCACAGATGGAACCAGTACACTTGGCCTGACTTTTTTTAGATTGAGAGCTTTCTGAGTGTTAGGCTGTGGCATTCCAGGATGGCAGCCATCCATGCCCATAGTCCCAAGCAACAAGACAGTGCCTAAGACTCCATAACTCCAGGTCAATTGCCTCTGGCTAGCATCCTTATCTGGCAAGGAACACCCCTGTCTGTTTGAATCAGCAAGTCTTACAAATGCTATTCTTCTTTGTGTGGACATAGAAGCACCCTGAGAAAAATCCCAATTTTGATACCTACAGAGTCTGAAGGCTACAAATAATCCATCTCCTAAGGCAAGTCAGCCAGTTTCAGACCGAGGCTCATTCTGATCAAGGAACATCAACTTCCCAGCTGAAGGGATTCATGTTGTCTTCCATGTTACCCACAATAGTTACCCAGTTCAGTTTTCCTCTGACACCTTCTATTCCTGGTTCTAGTCTTCACATTTTTCTAAATCATTGGTTTCAGATGATGGAAAATTTGTCCAAACTAGCTCAAACAAGAGTAATAATTTATTGTCTTGTATATGGGAAATGCAAGTTCTCCTTGTTTTGTTTTGTCTGTGATTCTGGAAATCAAACCTAGGGTCTAGTGCATGCCAGGCATGCTACCATTTGTTGACATGCCCAGCCCATGTATTTTTGAGCTAGAGTTTCCCTATATAGCCTAGACTGCCCATGAACTCATAATCCTCCTGTTTCTACCTCTTAAGTGCTAGGATTACCAAAGTATACCCCTACCCCTGGCTGAAACCCAATATTTTTAAATCCACCATAGTCAAGTATTAGGATTAAAATTATAAGAGGTTGAGGATGTAGCTTAGTTGGTAAAATGCTTGCCTATCATGCATGAGGCCCTGCATTCAATCCCCACCACAACATAAACTGAGTGTGGTGGCACATAACTGTAATTCTAATACTTGGGAATTGGAGGCAGGAGACTCAAGGCCATCTCCAGCATATAGTGAGTTTGAGGCCAGTCAGTCAATCAGGGCCTGAAGTGACGGTTAGTGGTTAGAGCACTTGCTGCTCTTGCAGAGAACTGGGGTTCAGTTCCCTGCACCTACATGGGTGTTACAACTGTCCATAACTCAAGTTCCAGGGGGTTAGATGCCCTCTTCTGGCCTCCATAGACTGCATACACATGGTACAAAACACTCATACACATACAATACAAATAAATAAAAATTTAAAAAATTAAAACTCAGGGCTGGAGGAATGGCTCAGTGGTTAAGAGCACTTCCTGCTGTTGAAGAGGACTCAAGTTAACAATTCCCAGAACCCACAATGGATAGCTCACAACTGCTCTAGGAGACCCAACACCTCTAGTCTCAGTGGGCACTTGCACTCACATGCACATACTACAAACATACACATACACATAATTAATTTTTTAAAAGTTAGAAAGTTAGAAAAATACCTTGCTGTTAGACCTTTCCTATTGCCAGGCACCAAGAAGTTTTCCATCATTTTTCTATTCCTCTTCTACAGCCCCAGTGTACCTTCACCCTACAGAAAATGTAAAACACCTAATTCAGCTTCTAGAGATAAAAATCACTGTCTGGGAAGTTGTAAGTAAATAAATGTCAATAAATAAATAGAAATTTAATGATGTAAGAGGTGAAACTAGTTCTGATGACTAGATCTAGAGCCTCAAGCAAAGTCATCGGGACTCTGGATCTTTCACTATTTAGCTCATTGGTCTCTCCTTTGCATTGTTTCACGGGCTCCTCCATATGAGAACAGGATGGTTATGCAAGCCTTGGAGCCTCATCATCAGAATAGGTTGAGAACTTTGACATAACATCTTTTATGATTGAGCAAACATCTCAGAGACAGGGGCATGATCAAAGGCATCACTATAATCCCATCACTTAAGTGGCTGAGGCAAGAGGATATCAAGTCTGAGGCCAGTCTGGACTGGAGAATGTAGCTCAGAGGGAAAGTTCTCTTTTAGATTTGATCCCTAGTACAGTATAAAGAAAGAAAAAGAAAAGAAAAGAAAAGTCCCAGAAAGGGCCCTGATTGGCCTGGGATACTGAAAGGGACATCAGAATCCAGGAGCAGTGGGATTTCTTTGGGAAGGAGGTGGGGTATAGCCTAAATAAAGTGATGCTGGCCAAACAAGAGCCCTGTGCTCCCTAGAGAGGGGAAGTTAGGGACTACAAGCAGATACTTAATCTGTTGCTGCGAAAATCATTCCAAGTTCAGGGTATTCTTAACAGAATTATAAAGATAGCCTGCCTTAGGGGCTAGAGAGATAGCTTAGCAGTTAAGACCTCTTCCAGAGGGCCCAACGGTTCCCAGCACCCACAAGGTGGCTAACACCAGTCCTTAATTCCAGTTCCAGGAGATTTAACACCTTCTTCTGGTCTCTGTAGGCACCAGGCATGCACATGGCACACTTAGATACATGCAGGCCAAACACTCATACACACAAAACAAAGATTAATAAAATCTTTTTTAAAAAAGAAATAACCAACCTTTGATCATAGTTGGCATACTTTCTTCTTTAAAGGGACAGACAGTAAATATTTTAAGTTTCAACTTCACTGTTGAGTCATCAAAATAGCCATAGACAATATATTTACAAATGAGTAAGGTTGCTTTGCAATAAAACTATTTATAGCAATACACAGCAGGCCAGATTTGTATCTAGGGGCCACCACGTGTTGACTGCTGGTAGAAGTGAGTCATCTAGGTAAGTTGAGTGAGTAGCATGAACCATAAAATGCAGTTCAAACTGGATGGGTTCAGAGAAACCCACAAAGGGGGAAAAAAGAAACTACAGCTCCACAGCTTGGCTATGTGGAGTTAACACAAAGCAATTAAGGTACCGTCCTGGAGTGTGGGCTGCAAATAAGCCCATGATGCATTATTGTAGTTAAAGATGAAGACAGAAGGAAAACCTCAACAGAGTTGGGGATGCAGGTTTCCAGGAACATGATTAGTGACCCTTCATCACAGCCAGGTGTGGTGGCACATGCCTATAATCTCCAGCACTTGGGTGGTAGAGGCAGGAAGATCATGAGTTCAAGGCCAGCCTCAGCTACACAATGAGTCTTAGGCCAGCTTGGGCTACATGAAACAGTCTCAAACAAAAGCTATGGGCCTTCACCATCAGAAAGGATCTACAAGGGGCTGGGGATGAAGCTCATTGGCAGAGTGCCTGCCTAGTGTGCATGAGGCCCTGGGTTTGATCCCAAACACTGCACAGGAATGAACACACACACACACACACACACACACACACACACACACACACATTCAAATTCATACACACACAGAGATACAACACATGTATGAAGAATCATGTATCTTGTAAGATTGGAGGCCAAGTTTAGTTTGTTTCCTTGTGATCTACGAGTATTCTAACATGAGGCTGCAAACAAATTGTTTAGTAAATGCTTATTTATTTATAGTCAAGTTTAAAAATTAATAATTCTATTATTTAGAAAATGCTTAAGCCGGGCATGGTGGTACACACTTTTAATCTCAGCACAGGCAGAGGCAGGTGGATCTCTGGGAGTTCAAGGCTGGCCTAGTCTACATAGTGAGTTCCAGGCTAGCTGGGGCTGCAGGGAGACCCTGTCTCAAAAACACACACACAAAAAATGCTTATATTAGAAAACTAACAGTTATTGACCACTGATGGAAATGTAAATAGATCTGATGTTCCTAGAGGGACTTTAGTAATATAACAAAAGCCTTCAAGTGTTCACACTTGTTGGTATTATACTTTTATTTCACAACACTATGCTTAGGGAATAATCATAACAATTTAGGACTGTGTATATGAAAACGAGATCATATTACTGCTATAAGAGAAATAATAGAAACAGTTGAAATATCCAATTATAAGAGTTTGACCACAATTTTAACATATTCCTAGAATGTAAATTCTAGGGGGCAGTTTAAAACTCTTGTGTAAATTGTCAATTAATATAACAAGTTCATTAAAGTTTGTTTTTGATTTTGCTTTGTTTTGTTTGAGACGGAGTCTTGCTATAGAGTTCTGACTGGCTTAGTAATCACTATGTAGCCCCAGGCTGGTCTAGAATTTGTAATAATCCTCTTGCCTCAGCCTCCTGACTGCTGGGATAACAGGCTTCAGATCAGACTAGTTGTTAAGCAGTCTTCACTAAAAGGCAAGGCCAGCATCAGAATATTAATATTGGAAATCTTATTTTCTGATTTCCTCATTTCCCAGATGACAAAACTCAATGTTAAAGAAGCAGTGTTTTCTGCCTAACTTCCAAATTTCTGATTCTGAAATATGTTTCTGATTTTGTCAAGAGGTCCCAATATGACCTTTATGTTGAAATCTATTTCCTCTGTAGAAAATATGAGCTATTTTTTTTTTTCAGACAAGGTCTTACTATGGTACTCTGGCTGTCCTGGAACTCTCTGTGTAGGCCAGGATGTCCTCAGTCTCCCAGAGATCAGCCTACTTCCCTCCTGAGTGCTGGGATCCTTACAGATCAGTTATAGTACTAAGCCATTGAGGGAGGGGGTAGGGGTAGGAACCTTAAGTGCAGCTATATTTAGAAAAATGTAATTTTCCTTTTAAAGACTCTTAAAGATTATTATGATTATGATAAGCTACATACCATGTCTTATCTTATGATTACTCTGCTTAAGTCGAATCATTTGTTGGGCTTCCGAACTAGCAGCAGTAACCTTACTTTAGTGGTAAAGTGAAGATTGGAGCAGAGAAGGCAATTTTCTCACCTAAATAATAATGAAGTGGGGACACATATAGCAGAGCCCAACTATAATCTTCAAAGGCCCATCCCTAGTGTTCAACCTCCACCAGCCAGACCCTCCTAAAAGTTCCACAGTTCCCAAAACAGCATCACCAGCTGGGTACCAGCTGTTCAAGCATGTGAGCCTTTTGGGGGGAACATTTCAGATTCAAGCCATAACATTACAGTAAATCTTGTGCAATTTGGAGCTGGGAAGATGACTCTGGTTAAGAGCACTTGCTGCTCTTGCAGAGGACCCAGGTTCAGTTCTCAGCACCCACATTGGGTGGCTCAAAACTGCTTATGAATCCAATGCCCTCTTTTGGTTTTCACAGACACTGCATGTATGTGGGGCACTTACAGACAAACAGGCACACACACATATACATAAAAATAATAAATAGAATTTTAAATAAAGAAATGTGTAATTTGGGGCTGGATAGGTGACTCAAGCAGTTAAGAGCACTGGCTGCTCTTGCAGAGAACCTGGGTTCAGTTCCCATCACCCGCATGGCAACTAACACCTGTCTGTAACTCCAGTTCCAGGGGATCCAAGCCCTTTTCTGACCTCTGCGGGCATTGCACTCATGTGATACACTTACATACATGCAGGCAAAATACTCACACACATAAAATTAAAATAAATGAACTCTTTTTTAAATGTGTAATTTAATTTTGTTTTTTGTTTTTTTCTTGGTGGGGCAGGGAACACGTTAACATTTGTTTTGCAGAAGCATCGTGTCTCTCTTCATATAATTTCTCCATGTAATAAATGTGTGAAATCCCTTTGGCGAACTCCGTAAAGTATCCTGTAAAAATTCAAGAGACAATCCTTTGGGTAGCCAGGATTGACATCTGAAGGTTTGCAAGCAATGAGGAAAAAAAAAAAAAGAAAAAAAAAAACAAAAACCTTACTCTAATTTTGTTTTTTATGAGGAAGACTATGTCCTAGAGATGATGGCCACTTCTTTAAAAGGCCATCATGTGATATGCCAAATATATAAAAATCAGGTTCAGCATTTTATTTCAATTTCCATGTCAAATGCCAGCATGGAAAAAGATTTTGTTGTCTTGGGGAACCTCTGGACTTACGAAAACAAAAACACTACTGCTGAATCTATAAAATTTTTTTTTAATTGTTTTTTTTGAGACAGGGTCTCTGTAGCCCTAGCTGACCTACAGTCTCTATGAAACCTAAGGTGGCCTCAGTCTCACAGAGATCTACCTGTCTCTGCCTCCCAAATGCTGGAATTAAAGGCATGCATCACCATGCCCAACCTTTTGGTTTTTTTGTTTTGTTTTGTTTTTCTAGAACAGGGCCTTATGCATCTCAGGCTGGCCTCCAATTCACTATGTGCTCAGGATGACCTTGAACTCCTGATTCTCCTGCCTCCACTTCCAAGCCCTGGGATTACAGGTTTGCACCAGTCCTGGTTTATGCAGTGCTGGGACTCAAATCTAGGGCTTTCTTGTTTTGTTTTGTTTATTTGTTGTTGTTTTAATTAATTAATTTATTTTTATTTTGTGTGTATGAGTGTATTGCCTGTATGTATGCAAGCTCGCCCATATAGTGCAATGCCTGAGGAGGTCAGAAGAGGTCATTGGATTCCCCTGGAGTTATAGATAGTTGTTAGGCACCATATGGGTGTTGAGAATCAAACCTGAGTCCTCTGCAAGAGTAAGCACTGCTCTTAACTGCTGAGCCATCTCTCCAGCCCCTGTTGTTTTTTTGACAGGATCGCCCTAGTCCCAGCCAGCCTGGAACTCACTGTAGACTAGGTTGGCCTTGATGACACAGAGATTCACCTGCCTCAGCCTCTGGAAGGCTGGGATTAAAGGGAAGCACTATGCCCGGCAGGCATTTGTTTTCTTTTCTTGAGATAGGGTCTCACTCTGTATCCCAAACTGGCCTTGAATTTGCAGTGATCCTCCAATCTCAACTTCTGAGTGCTCAAATTATGGGTATGAGGGACCACACCAAGAAATTTCAATTGAAAAAATATCATTTGTACAAATGTAAAACAGGTGTTTAGGGACAGAGATATTTCATAAGAATACAGAAGCCAATCTAAAACATCAGTTGCAGGGGCTAGAAAGATGACTCATGGTTAAGAGCACTGACTGTTCTTGCAGAGGACCTGGGTTTGAATCCCAGTACCCACACGGCTGCTAACAACCATCCATAAATGACATGGTGCACTTATACACACACAGGCATAACATTCATACACGTAAAATAAAAATAAGATAAATAAATTTTTTTGTCTTTTTGAGATAGGGTCTCCCTGTAGCCCCAGCTGTCCTGGAACTCACTATGTAGACCAGGCTGGCCTCGAACTCACAGAGATCCGCCTGCCTCTGCCTCCCCAGTGCTGGGATTAAAGGCATGAACCACCACACCTGGCAAATAAATTTTTTTTTAATTAAAGAAAAAAAATCTGATGCAATGGAGATATTTGTCAGAAGCATTCTATACCTTATTATTGTACATTGGCTTCTCTCTGTCTCTGTCTCTGTCTCTATCTCTGTCTCTCTCTCTCTCCCCTTACCTATCTACCTATTTATTTTCAGAGACAGGGTCTCATGTAGCCCAAGCTGGCCTCAAACTTTAGGTGTAGGTAAAGATAACCTTGAATTTTAAAAACCCTATTTTTAATTGTGTGTGTGTGTGTGTGTGTCTGTGTCTGTGTGTCTGTGTGTCTGTGTATCTGTGTGTATGTGCACATGCATGTAGGTGCCCACAGAGACCACAAGAGGGTGTTAAATCCTCTGGAGCTGGAGTTACTTGTGATTGCAAGTCACCCTTCAGGGGTGCTGGGAACCAAACTTAGATCTTCAGAAGAGTAGTACAAACTCTTACCTGATGAGCCATCGACTTTTGATCCTTCTCTTTCTACCTTCTGAGAACTGAGATTACAGGCTCACATTATCACATTTGGTGCTGAAGATCAACCAGAACTTCCTGGAAGCTAGAACCTCCTGTAAGCTCTACCAAAGGAGCCACTTCTCCAGTTGAGTGCTGACAAACTTTAAGGAAATGAATGCTGGCTGAAATCACCAAGCAACCCAGAGCCTAGGTAGCCGACTGTAAGGAAGACTGAGGAAGGCTCCTCTGGAAAGTTATGCTCCAAGTTAAAAAATGGGTGTCTAGGAGAAGGATCAGAATTACTCACAGCAACTCAGTGAGAGAAGCCAGTTTACAAAACATCACACGTTGCATGGTTTCATTGATAGGAAACATCCAGAATAGGCAAAATTCCTTAGAAACAGAATATATAGATTATTGGTTGCCTGGGGCTGGGGAAGAGGATAGGGATCCAGCAGTTATAGTCTCTCTCTCTCTCTCTCTCTCTCTCTCTCTCTCTCTCCTTATTTTATGTTTATGAATGTTTAGCCTGCATGTATGTAAGTGTACCATGTGCATACAGTGCCCACAGAGGCCAGAAGAGAGCATCAGATTCCCTAGAACTGGAATTACAGACAGTTGTTAGCTGCATATGGGTGCTGGGAACTGAAGCTGGGTCCTCTGCAAGAGCAGCCAGTGCTCTAAACCCCTGAGCCATCTTGACAACCCCACAACCCCATTATAGTATTTCTTTTTATTAATTTTTTTTTTGTCTTTTTGAAACAGGGTCTCCCTGTAGCCCCAGCTGGCCTGGAACTCACTATGTAGACCAGGCTGAATTTGAACATGCAGAAATCCGCCTACCTCTGCTGGCATCAAAGGCATGGGCCACCATGCCTTCTTTTTAACACAATGAAAATGTTCTAGGTTTCACTGCAGTGATGCTGATTGCACAAGTTTGTGAATACACTAAAGGCACCAAATTTTATACTTAATTTAAAAAGTTTTATTTAATATTCTTATAATACATATAATGTGTTTCAGTCAAATCCACCCCTCTTCCCTCGCCTTCAATTCCTCCCCTATCTTCCCTGCCTCCATTTTTCTTTCCCTGCTTCATATGCTCTCTCTCACTCTTTCTCTCTCTCTAATACCCACTGAATCCATTCAGTGCTGTCTACATGTGCATAATTATGGGACCATCTATTGGAGCACAGGTAACCTTTCAAGGCCTACATCCTTGAAAAAAACCCAACTCTTCCCCCAGCAGCCATGTATTGCCAGAAACTCCTCAGACGTGGGTGGGAGTTCATGAGCTCCTCCCCCACCCATGCTGGGATTTTGGCTGGCTCAATCTTGTAAATCCTGTGCAAGTAGTCCCTACTACTGGCAAATACTGATATCCACTCCCTCTAGAACTTACTACATAGACCAGGATGGCCTTAAATGCACAGAGATCTGCCTACTGTGGCCTCCCAAGTGCCGCAATTCTTTAATTCCACCACACCTTCTTAGTGGGGCTTTCCCTGGTCATTGTATTGAAAACCTCAGCATCCTAAACTGGTTGTGGTGGTGTAATCCCAGTACTTTGGAGGCTGAGTCAGGAAGATCTTGAGTTTTAAGCCAGCTTGGGTTACATGGTAAGACTCTGTCTTTAAATAAAACAAAGCATAGGGGGTATACTCAAATTTTGTTTATATACTTGCATGAAAATGACCTTATGTAACCATGTGTATTTTTAAAAATTTACACACACACCATTCCTGACACCCTCAATCTTCCTTCCCTGCTTTATCTTTCTTTTTTAAAAAATCATTACCTTCTCACATTATGGTGTGTGTGTAAAAACATCTTCTTTATTTCTGTCCAGTAGAATATGAGATTTATTGAAAGGGACAGTTTTATTGACTATATTCTCCCTGGTACCTAGTGCATAGTAGGTATTTAGCAAATACTGTTTAATGAGTAAATGCTTATTTATAGTAGTATGACTCTTTTGGTTTTTTTGAGGCAAGGTCTCACTATGTTGTCCTAGCTGGAGTGGGACTCTCTATGTAGGCCAGGTTGACCTTGAACTCACAGAGATCTGCCTGCCTCTGCCTCCCAAGTGTTGGGATTAAGTAATATGATTCTTTTTTTAAAAAAATATTTTATTAATTTTATTTTAGTTTATGTGTATGAGTATATTGCCTGCATGTAGAGGGTGACAGATCCCCTGGAACTGGAGTTATGGATGGTTGTTAACCATCATGTGGATGCTGGGACTCGAACCTAGAACCTCTGGAAGAACAGCAAGTGTTCTGACCCATCTCTCCAGCCTCAGTAATATGATTCTTTGAGAGGTTGTATATACTGCAGGCAGCAGAACTGGAAGGGTGGGGCTAAATAAGGCCCTCTGGGGCCCAGATAATTCCATCATGCCCTCTAGATGCTAGATGTGGAGCTGTGGGATTTGCTGTTTACCCTCCTAGGTTTTGCTCTTGCTTTGGTCTGATCTTTTCTTGATCTGCCCTCATTCCTCCTTTTTGGAATAGAAATGTTTATTCTGTGTCATTGTAAGATGGAAGTGTATAACTTGTCTTTTATTTTATCTCTTAGCTCATGGATAAGAGATTGCCTTCACTTATACTTTTGAAGTGTTGGGACTGTTAAAGATGATGGAGACTTTTGAAGTTAGATTGATTATGTTTTGCATTATGAGAAGGCCATAAGTCTGGGAGACAGGGGTGGAAGGTTATGGCTTAAAGTAATATGTTTGGGTGTCAAGTTGACAAGGAGTGGACTTGTGATAGTTACTATTGTCAACTTGATAGGGTCTAGAATCACTTAAAGGACAAACTTCTGAGCACATCTGTCAAGAATTATCTCTGGCACTCCCAATTACAAGGATTCCCTATCTTTCCTCATTCCTTCTTGTGAATGTTACAAGACTAAATATTGATGCCAGGTGTGGTAGCGCATGCCTTTAATCCCAGCACCTGGGAGGCAGAGGCAGGTGAATCTCTGTGAGCTGAAGGCCAGCTTGGTCTACTATTTAAGTTATAGGCCAGTTGGGGCTACAGAGAGACCCTGTCTCAAAAAGACAAACAAAAAACAAGACTAAATATTAAAATATGTCCTGACTTTTACTTTGCTGATAATTTGACCATATACAGAAATGTGAGAGGGAACACATTTTTTTCTCCCTAAATGTTAAAGGCGTCCCATGTTGAGGCTTGAAACCCATTCAGTTCCGGGCCCCTTGTGTTTCTCCTGAAGCCAACACCATGAAGATAATGATACATATATATATTTTTTTCTTTTGGAGGTGCGTAGGATTTTTCTCTTTGTCCTTTGTTCTCTGAGACTTCATGATAAGCCTTGGGACGGGTCCCTCATGTCTGAAATGCAGTCCTTTGTTCTATCTTCTGTGATTGCTCTCCACTTGTACCTGCCCACTCTTCTTGGCATTTCTACTATGTGAATTTTGCTCTTGAATGGTATTGGAGATGGAACCTGTTCTAGGCAAGTGCTCTCCCACTGAACCATACCTTCAACTTGAGGTTGTTTTGAGAAAGGATCTCACTATATAACCCAGGCTGGCCTAGAGCTTACACCTCTCTGTCTCAATTTCAAGGTGCTGGATATTGGCATGTCCACCATGGTCAGTTCTGAAGAATGATTTCTTATTTCTTCAATATTCACTTTTTCTACTTGTTTTTTATTTATAAGCAAGCTCAAATGCAGAAAAATTGCAGGAACAATACAAAGAATATCTTTTTTAGAGCTATTTGAGAGCAAGTTGCTGACATGACACCTCATCATTATAAAATTATTTTAACATACATTTGCTACAAAAAAGAACATTAGAACACTAACATTTATATTTTACTACTGTGTCATCCTTGGATCCAGTTCAAGTTGGCCAACTGACCCAATAATGCCCTTTAAAATATTTTATTTATTATTTTTATTTTATGTGTATGAGTGTATTGCCTGCATGTAAGTGAGTGCATCCGTATTGTGCAATGCTGTGGAGGTCAGAAGAGGGCATCAGATTCCCCTGAAACTGGTGTTAAGGATGGTTTGCAGCCACCATGTGGGTGCTGGGAATCGAACCCGGGTCTTCTGCAAGGGCAGTCAGTGCTCTTAACTGCTGAGCAATCTCTCCAGCCCACCCAAATAACAGCCTTTATAACAAAATCACTTAAAGAAATATCCTCTCACTTAGCTGTCATGTTTCCTCAATTTTCAAATGTCTGGAACAGGTTTCTTACACTTGACTTTCTAGATGAAACTGTGGTACTCCTGCCAAAGATACAGAACCTGAGGAGGAACCCTAAATGAAAGCTAATCTATGACATTTCTAACCTCTTTTCATCCTTCAGAAGGTGTTCATTTTGGGTCAGGTGTGGTGGCACATGCCTTTAATCCCAGCATTCGGGAGACAGAGGCAGGTGAATCTCTTAGAGATTGAGGCCAGCCTGGTCTACATAGTGAGTTCCAGACCAGCTGGAGCTGCAGGGAGAGACCCTGTCTCAAAAAAAAAAAAAAAAAAAAAGTTCATTTTGGTCATTTGATTAAGGTGAAGTCCTTAAGGTTTTCACTGTACAATTTACTTCCCTCTTTGGATTAGTTGTTTGTTTGAGACAGAGTCTCATTATGTAGCCCTGACCAGCTTGGAACATACTGTAATCCTATTGTCTCTGCCTCCCAGATGCCAGAATTAAAGATGGGTACCGCTATACTTAGCCCCATTGTGTGATTTATACATATATTGCTGTGAATTTGAGACTATGTAAACATATCAGTCCTCATTAAAATGTCCATTTGTTTGTTTGTTTCTATCAGTAATGGACCCAAGGAATCCTGTTTTATTGTATTTGATCTATAACCCTTTACTATCATTTATTTTTGTTTAAAATGAACCAGATTTGCTAGTGGAGGCCCATTCAGACCACTTTCTAGGTCCTTCTCCCCTGCCCCCACTGTTCTGACATGCTTCTATATTTTGTGGCATAAGGTGGTCCAGGCTCATCTACTGTTTTTCTCTGTCACAATTCTGAGTCCAGCTATTTCTCTATAGAGCTCTGGTTCCTTTAATGGAAGATCGTTTCTGACACAGAAACATAAACACCAGGTGATCTTGCTGTCATCAAATGATTCTATAGTCTCTTAATAAGAGACCTCACACATATGACATAGCCACCCATTAATATGTTTTTATTTGACATCTATTGACTTTTTTTTTTGAGTGCTGGTGATCAAACATAGATAACTACTTCTATTGAAAACCACCAGTCTACATCACTACCTCCAACTCCAAACCAACAATAAATGTCCTTTATCAAATGTATCCTTTGCAAATATTTTCTTCCAATCCATGGCTAATGTGTTCACTCTCTTAAGTATGATGGACTAGTTTCTCCCTTTCTCTAGGTATACCTTCTTTCTCCTTCAGTGGTAGCTGACACCCAGTTTTTACCATGTCTTTGCTTATTTGATCAATTTCCCTGAATGTACCTGATAGGTTCATACTTATTTAACTTAGTTCATTTCATTCATTCACTGGCTTTTAAAAATATTTTCAAGGCCGGGCATGGTGGCACATGCCTTTAATCCCAGCACTGGGGAGGCAGAGGCAGGCAGATCTCTGTGAGTTCGAGGCCAGCCTGGTCTACATAGTGAGTTCCAGGACAGCTGGGGCTACAGGGAGGCCCTGTCTCAAAAAGACACAAAAAAATTTTTTTTTCAAGGTAACTATTGTCATATAGCAGTCATTTATTTTACTTTTATTTGTAATTATGTGTATAAATGCATGTTTGGGAGTGAGTGTGTGCATTTGAGTGCAGTGCCCTCAGAGGCCAGAAGAGGATATTGGATCCCCTGGACCTCGAGTTACAGGTGGTGGTGAGCTACACACACTGTGGGTGCTGGGGACCAAACTCAGGTTTTATGGAATAGTAGTATGTGCACTAAACAACTGAGCCATTCTCTCTAACCCCATTCACTAGGCTAAAAAATTCTGTATTACATTTTATTTATTCAGTGTGTGTGTGTGTATGTGTGTGTGTGTGTGTGTGTGTGCATCTGCACATGGCACAGTGCATGTGTGAAGGTCAGAGGATAGCTTTTGGGAGTTGGTTCTCTCCTTCCACCATGTGGATTCTAAGGATTGAACTCAGGTCATCAAGGTTGGTGGCAAGCACTTTTACCCACTGTGTCATCTCTGTGGCACTTGAATGTCTTTAAAAAAGAAATACTGGCTGGGCCTGGTGGTGCACCCTTTAATCCCAGCACTTGGGAGGCAGAGGCAGGTGGATCTTTGTGAGTTCAAGGCCAGCCTGGTCTACATAATGAGTTCCAGGACAGCTGGGGCTACAAGGAGACCCTGTCTCAAAAAGACAAAAAAAAAAAAGAAGAAGTACTGACAAATACTAATCACACACACATATATATATATAAAGTATGAATTTTGATAGGTTTACACATACATACACATTTATGAAACTAACACCACAGTTAAGATCAGGAACGTGTCTCCCACCCCTATCAGTTTCCTCAAGTCCCTTCTTAATCCTGCTCCCAGCAGCCACTGATCTGATTCTGTCACTCCAGATTTATGCTTTAGATTTCTAACTAGTTCAGAATCCAGCCCCTGGGAAAGGGTGCTGTCAAACCAAGTCAGAAGTACATGGCACGGACTTCACAGGCAGGCAGCAACTGAAAACACACCGTGCAAGTAGGAAATCCCCTGTTCTTAATTTACACTTGTTCTGTTTATTTTTTTTTTGTTAGCACATGTTGATAATAAATAACAGGTTCAATTCTGACATTTTAGTACATATGAAATATATTTTATCATATTCACCCTCTAGTACCCTCTCTCATCCTCATCCCGCTCCCCTTGGTCCCCTTTCTTTCTACCTAGTCTCTCTTCTACCTTAATGTCTTTAATATTTAGTTGTTTATTGATTTATTTTCTGATACACCAATGAGCTTTTAAAATATATTTCATTTATTATTTTTACTTTATATGTATGAGTGTATTGCCTGCATGTATGTGAGTTCACCCATGTTGTGCAATGCTGTGGAGGTCAGAAGAGGGCATCAGATTCCCCTGGGCCTGGAGTTAAGGATAGTCTGTAGCCACCAAGTGGGTGCTGGGAATTGAACTCAGGTCCTCTGCAAGAGCAGTCAGTGCTCTTAACTGCTGAGCCATCTCTCCAGCCCTGACCCAGTGAGTTTTATTAGGGCTGCTTACAGGGCCCTGGGGAGGAATTCTTGATAGGAACATGGACTTCTTACCAGTGAGTGTCTACACCACCGATGAAGGGAAAATTCCCAAGCTTATAATGCTGTGACAAAATAGGTAGTCAAATTAAATCTAGCTAAAAGATACATAATAGGGAATCAAATTCCACTCAGGTATGTTCTCTTTATGGCTTCCTTAATTTAGATTCCTACATGTTGTATATTTCAGTAGCTCATCCCTTTAAAAAATGTTTAAAATTATGTTTATTTTAATTTTATTTTATTTTATTAAAATTTTTTGGTCTTATTTGAGACAAAGTCTCCCTGAGCCCCAGCTGACCTGGAGCTCATTATGTAGACCAGGCTGGCCTCGATCTCACAGAGATCCATCTGCCTCTGCCTCCCAAGTGCCCCACCCAGCTTATTTTTGTTTTTAATTATGTGTCTATATGTGTGTGAGTGGGAATGTGTGTACAAGAGTGCAGTGTCTGTGGAGGACAGAAGAGGGGGTTAAATCTCCCCAGAACTGTAGTTACAGCTAGTTATGAGCCTCCTGATGTGGATCCTGGGCTCCAACTCCAGTCTTCCTCAAGAACAGTACATGCTCTCCACTGCTGAGCCGTTACTCCAGCCTTTTCTCTATTATTAATTGAATTAATTTTCTTATTATATTTTTCAAAAGTGCTTTCCATCGTCTGGCTATGTCATTTATCGAATATATTCTTTTTTAAAAAGGGCATTTTATGTTTTAAAAACATTTTATTTTTTATTTATGTATTATGACTATTTTGCTGTATGTAAGTACACCACATGCATGCAGTGCACTCAGAAGCCAGAATAGGGTGTCAGATATGAGATATGCTGGCACTTAAGTTTGGGATGGTGGTTAGCAACTATGTGGGTGCTGGGAACTGAACCCAGGTCCTCTGCAAGAGCAGCCAGTACTCTTATCCACTGAGCCATCTCTCGAACCCCATCAGATATATTCTTTGCAAATATTTTCTTCCAGTCCATGGCTAGTATTTTCATTCTCTTAATGAGAAGATGAGAGATGAGAGAGATGGCTCAGTGCCTCCCAAAGACTAAATATATCTAATTCTAATGAAATACTTCCCTAACTAAACATTTTTCTTTTATGAATTTGATTTTGGTGTCATACTTAAGAAATCTTCACTTTACCAAGTTTATGAAGATTCTCTTCTATAAGTTTTGTTTATTATTATTGTGTGTATATGATGTATATGTGGGTGAGAGCATGTCACAGCTCTGACCTCTGTGGAGGTTCTTTCCTTCCACCTTGACATGGGTTCTGATCATCAGGCTTTGAAGCAAGCACTTTACCCACTGAGCCATCACTGGCCCCCAAGTTTTGTATTCTGAATAGATCAATGATCCACTTTGAGTTTTATACAACTCCAGGTTGTATGACACAAAGTTAATTTTATTTTCATGCAAATATACAACTTTTCTAGTTCCATTTATTGAAAACCTTGTCTTTGTACTTTTGCTGAAAACCAGTTGTTCATTTAGGTGTAGTCTACTGTTGATCTGTCTCTATACTACCACTACAAGGCCTGGACTGTAGCTTTAAAATGAGTCTTGAAATCAAGTAGTATTTGTTCTCTAACATTGCTCCTTTTCAAATTAGCTTTGCATATCCATGTGAATTCTGGAAGTGGTTTGTCAAGTTGGATGAAGAAATCAGCTATGATTTTGATTGGGATGGATTGAATGAGCATTTTCTTTTTTGTCCCTCCCTTCCTTTTTCCCTTCCTTTTTTATTTGTTCAATCCTTTATCCATTTTTTCAAAAATATTTTATTTATTATTTTTATGTGTATGAGTGTAATGCCTACAGGTTGGTAGGTGCACCCTGTTGTGCAGTACCCTCAGAGGTCAGAAGAGGGTGTTGGGTCCCCTGGAACTGGAGTTACAGATGGTTATTAGCCATCATGTGGGTGCTCAGAATTGAACCAGAATTCTCTGGTTCAAGAGCAGCCAGTGCTCTTAACTGCTGATCAATCTCTCCAGCCCCCTTTATCCATTTTTGTGCTTAGTACCTGTTGTAGGTTATTTTCCAGATCCCAGGACTGTACCAATGAATAAAACATAATCTGTTCAAGGGACTGGAGAGATGGCTCAGTGGTTAAGAATATTGGCTGTTCTTGCAGAAGACCTGGTTTCAAATCCCAGCACCCATATGGCAGCTAACAACTGTCCGTAACTCAGTTCCAGGGGATCCAACAGCCTCTTCTGTCCTCCGTGGGCATTGCACGACATGGGTGCACTTACCTACATGCAGGCAATACACACATACGCATAAAATAAAAATAATAATAATAAAATATTTTTAAAAATATAGTCCATATCATGTATTACACACAGCTTCTGTCTGCTTTACACCCACTCACCCCCTGCCTTCCCTTCCTTCCCCTTTGCCTGAAAGTGCCCCACCAGAGAGCATCTTCTCAATAGCCATGTAAATTGTGTCTGCTTTTCTTTTTCTCTTAACATTCATCTTGGATGTTTATTTATTTGATAAACATGTGTAAGATGCTATTATGGGAATTTTATAAAAAACTAACTCCAAGGCCTGACATGGTGGCACACACCTTTAATTCCAGCACTCAGGAGGCAGAAGTAGGCAGATCTTTGTGAGTTCAAGGTCAGCCTGGTCTATGGAGACCTTATCTTAAAACAAGCAAACAAAAAATCCCCCCAAAACAAAAACAACCCACCACCACCAAAACAAAACAAACCAAAACAGAAAACACAAACTCAGTCCAGCCTCATAAAACCTCAGAAGAGCATATTGTTCTTCTGCATGAGGAATCACAGACTTGTTGTTTTGTTGTTGTTGTTGGTAGTATGTGATGTGGGGTGTGTGTGTGTGTTTAGATAGTCTTGTCTAGGCCATGGCCATGCCACCCTGAGCATGCTCAGTCTCTTCAGATCCCAGAAGCTAATCTGAGCCAGGCCTAGTTAGTACTTGGATAGGAGACAAGAACTTGCAATGTAGCCCAGGCTGGCCTGAAACTTGCAGTTCTCCTGTCTCTGTCTCCCAAGTACTGAGGACTCTTATTGCCCTAACCAACTGATATTGTGCTTTCTCATGCATTTTCTGGACTAACTTATTGAAATAATAAAATGGGGTTTTTTGTTGTTGTTGTTGTTGTTTTTGAGACAAAGTGTCATGTAGTCCAGGCTGGCCTCAAACTCACTATGGTGCTGAGGATGACCTTGAACTTCCAGTCCTCCTACCTTTGCCTCCAAAGTGCTGGCCACTACGGGCATATGCCACCAGGTCAGGTTTATGTGGTACTGGATATTGAACCCAGGGTTTCATGCATACTAGGCAAACTCTACCAGCTAAGCTACATCCCTAGAACCCCTACTGAATCTTCTGACAAGCAATATGGAAGACACCTCAATATTGTCTACCCAAGGACTAGAAGGCAAGCATTTTCAGCATTGGCTTCACATTTCCATATGCATGAATGCCACACTGCATAGATGGAGAAGTCTCAGACATGTGACCCATTTTCAGATTATACCAGCTCAGAACAGGCTCAAGAATAGTAGCTGGAGAACACTAGGCTAAGCAAAGAAAGTAAGGCAGGAAAAAAAAAATCATGTTTTTTCTCTACTTTTTGCTAGAAATGTTCATGGCAGCTTTACCCACTATAGCCAAAAGCTGGAGACAGTCCTAAAGCCCATCAAGCTGGAGACAGTCCTAAAGCCCATCAACAGGCTCTGCACACACAGCCAGTGAGATCCTTGCTTACCAAGAACGAGCTGCCACTACGTGTAACAACCTGGGCAACTCCCATAGGCATAATATAGAGCACGAGTTAGGAGCAAGAGAGAAACCACAGTCAGAGGATGCTTATATGAAGGTAAAGTTCAGACAAGACGACTCACAGAGGGAAGGTCCAACAGTATTCTGGTTTGATTCTCCATTGCTGTGACAAAACACTCTGACTACTATCAACATGGATTTGGTTTATTTAGCTTACATCTCCCAGGTCACAGTTCATCAGGGAGCCCAAGGTAGGAACTCAGGGCAGGAACCTGGAGGCAGGAGCTGGAGCACAGGCCATGGAGGAATGCTACTTACTGGCTTGTTCCCTTGGCCCCTGCTCAGCCTGCTTTCTTATGCAACACAGGCCCACCTGCCCAGGGTTGGCATCACCCACAGTGGGCTGGGCCCTCCCACATCACTCATCAAGAAGATGCCCCTCAGACATGGCCACAGGCCAGTCCAATGGAGCCAATTCCCTAGTTGAGGCTCCCTCAACCCAGGTGTGTCAAGTTAACACTAAAGCTATCCAGCACAGTAGGCTACAGGAATTACTGCAAAGAAACATGGGAAAAGTTTCTAGAGTAACAGAAACTGTCTATATCATGTTTGTGAATTGCTTGGATTTGTGCATGCATCAAAATTAATTGAATTATATATACTTTAGATATGTCCATCTCACTGTGCATAAACTTTATAAGAGCTATAGGGGCTGGGGTATAGTTTAGTAGACCTGAATTTGATCCCAAGAACCTACATTAAAAAAAAAAAAAACTGGGGGGCTGGAGAGATGGCTCAGTGGTTAAGAGCATTGGCTGTACTTGCAGAGGACCCAGGTTCACTTCCCAGCACCCACATGGTGGGTAATATCCACCTATAACTCCAGTTCCAGGGGAATCTGATACCTCCTTCTGACTTCCATGGGCACTGCATGACATAGGTGCACTTACATATATTCAGGGAATATATTCATATACATAAAAAATAAAAATAATAAATAATTTTTTTTTAAAGCTTGGCATATTGGTGCTTATAATCCCAGTGCCGGGGAGGCAGAGATAAGAAGATTTAGTCTGCTTGATGAGTTCAGGCCAGTAAGAGACCCTGTTTCATTAAAAAGGTAGATGGTGCCTGAGGAATGGCATCTGAAGTTGTTCTTTGGCTTCCACAGATGCTCACACGTGCATCCATACCCCATGCACTTCCACACGGAACACATACACACACACAAGACCTATAAAGAGATACATATATTATATAAATTATATATTTGCATTTACTTCTATCAGTGTTGTAACGTAGTAACTCTGAAACTACTTTCTGTATCCTCAAGTCTTAAGCCAATAACCACAAAAATGAGGGCTAGACTTCATGTTCTTGAAAAAGCAAATTATAAATACAGACCCTGGTAAGGCTAGAACGTGCCCTGTAGTGTTGGAATTGAAAGGATCAGAATGAACTGACCGCTTTATATAGGGAGATAAGATACACACACACATATATGTATGTGTGTTTGTGGTGTGTGGTGTGTGTAAACATGCACACACACACTCATACACATTCACAGGTTTGTGTACATGCACACATACACACTTCCCAGCTCCATCTGCTAAGAGAGTCAAGAAGCCATGACACACCAGGGAGAGTGAATACAGAGTTGGGGTCTTGGTATCTGGACACCCACTCTGTGAAGAAGAACCAAGGCTCTTTAGATCTGAGTCCAGGGCTTAGGAAGAGGGAGTACAAAATGAGAGATGTGAAAAGGATGGGGAAACATGTGAGGGAGCTTCCAGTGGTCAAATTTTGGGCAACTTGAGCATAAAAATACACAGTGATAGCCAGGCGTGGTGGTGCATGCCTGTAATCCCAGCACTCAGGAGGTAGAGGCAGGTGGATCTCTGTGAGTTCAAGGCCAGCCTGGTCTACACAGTGAGTTCCAAGACAGCTGGGGCTACAGAGAGACCCTGTCTCAAAAAGACCAAAAAAAAAAAAAAATACATAGTGATAATAGTTACTTACGATGAACCTCATGACCAAATGAATTGCAAATGATAATGCTGAGCCTGACATGGTAGTACACACCTGTAATCCCAGCACCTGAGAGGTAGAGACAGAAGGATCAAGAGTTCAAGGCCAACCTGGACTACATAAGATCTTGTCTGAACAACATGAAACAAAACCAATAAAAGCTGCAGAGATGGCTAAGTGGTGACAGCACATGCTGTGCAAACGTTTGAATCCCAAGCACACACATAAAAAGCTGATCATGCCTATACATGCCTGTAACCCCAGTGTTGGAAGTGGAGATAGGCAGGTCCTCAGAGCTTGCTGGCCAGCTGATCTAGCCAAAATGGCAAAATAGCAAGCTTCAGGCTGTGAGGGACCATGTGAAAAGAATAAGGTAAAGAGGGATAGAGGAAGACAGCAGTAGGCCTCCTCTAGCTTTCCCTTGTCCTTATTCATGGGTACACACCTGCATATGCACACCCATATAAACACACACACACACACACACACACACACACACACACACAAAGGAAGAAAAAGAAAATGCATGTGTTCAATCCTGTTCCCCCAAAAGAGAGAAAAGATAAAGGAAAAAAAGATAATGCTAAACTAGCAGCAATGGAAAACATTTCTTCTGAGGACAGAGCTGTTAATGTCCCAATAAACAGCACCCTTTCTCTAGTAGCACTCCCTTTTACCAACAGCATCCAAGGACCGCAACACCCCAAGTGTGTACAATGTAGAGAAGTTGCAGGATCTTCAAGGCAGCCAGTGCGACTTGTGCAGGGAACACAGGCAGACAGTTCCAGTCAATTCTAACCATTTCAAAACCCTGCTCAGTGCTGAGCACTTTGCAGTGAACCTAGTAACTCCAATAAGGTGTGAGTGCTGGTTCTCAAAGTCAACATGCACAAAAATAGCCACTTCTTCATTTCCTAATGTCAAATTCAATTTTTCACCCCTCCAGCCTGCTAGGTTACATTTGGGTTATGCCTGGCTCTTTTCTGTGTCTCTCAACCAAAGTCAGAAGTTCTATGTGGTATCTAGGTTAAATCCATCATCTTGTATTTTGTTCCTCCCCCTTTGTCTTTCCCTTTCTTTCTTTCTTTCTTTCTTTCTTTCTTTCTTTCTTTCTTTCTTTCTTTCTTTCTTTCTTTCTCCCTTTCTCTCTCTTTCATTCATTCTTTGTTTCCTTCCTTCCCTTCCTTCCCTCCCTCCCTCCCTCCCTCCCTCCCTTGGTCTCATGTATCCTAGGCTGGTCTCAAATTTGCTATATAGCTAAGGCTAGCCTTGAACTTCTGATCTTCCTACCTCCATCTCCTGAGTACTGGGACTACAGGTTTGAACCACCACTCCCTGTTCACACAGTGCTAGAAATCAAATCCAGGCCTTCATGCATGCTAGGCAAGCATTCAATAAGCAGAGCTACATCCCCAGTGCTCTCTCTCACCCCCACCCCTTTCATTTCTAAATGTACTGTGTTTTCAGCTTGGGAAGCTTCCTTGAGACTGGGTGCCCTGTGCTGTTGAGCAAAACAGAGAGCAAAGGCCAAGGCTGGAAGGGACCTCTCCTTTGGCTTTCTATTTGCCTTGGAAATAATCTCTCTCTTAGTGGTATCCTCAAAAAAGGAAACTATTATCTCTTCAGTTTAAGAAAGTCAAAACTCACTCTACCTCCCCCCGCAGCCTTCAGCTGTCAACAGTTCCTCAGCTAGGGTTAGGGCTGCTTACCACTTCCTTCTGTCTGCGCTGGGATTTTGTCTGGCTTCAGCTTACATGGGACTTTTACATGTTGACACCATCGCTCTGAGTTTATATGAGTAACTACCCAGCTGTCTGGAAAACTTTGTTTCCTTGTGGTCATCTACCTCCTCCGGCTCTTATAGTCTTTCCATCCCCTCTTCTGCAATGATCCTGAGTCTTGGGAGGCAAAGGTTTGCTATAACTGTCCTATCCAGGCATAAGTGCTCTAAAGTCTCTTACTCTCTTCGCATTGATCGGTCGTGTTAGTTGCCATCTGCTGCTTGAGGAAGCTTTTCTGGTGAGAGCTGAGAGATTCATTAATCTATGGTCATAACAATAAGTCATTAGGAGTTGGTTTAATACTATGCTCATTTAGCAGAATAATAGTAGTAGGTTCTCCCTTACGGCCTGTGACCTGTCTAGCTACAAGTTCATAAGTTTGATATCAGTGCCAGGTATGGGCTCCATTTTGTGAAGTGGACCTTAAATCTAATCCTTAAGGGTATGAGGCTGGGTAGGCTGACCAGGGGATGGATCCATACCAAAAGGCATTTCGGGACACAGCTTGAACTTGATAGGACTTTTAAAAAGAAAAAAAATAATAATGGGGGACATGAGATCAGTCAGGAAGTATTGAGGAGGGGTACAGACAGAGGAGGGGGTCTGTTCAAAATATATTGCATGAAATTCTCGAAAATTCAACAAAAATATTTTTAAAAGAGAAAGGAAAACCCAAGAGAAAAGCATCATCCGGTGATTCCACGTTAGGTGGAGAAGCCCCAGCTCCTGCTGAGGACATGGGGTGGGGGTGGTGTGGGAGGGAGCAAAGGTCCTGCCTCCTTGGTAGAACAGAGGAGGGGGATTGTGGGGGTACCTGCCCAATACATTATTCTGTCATGTGGGTTGGGCTGCATTGTTTGTAAAAAGGGTGTCTGACTTGTGCGTGAGTCACTACAAGACTCATGGGAGGCCTTGAGGGTTTGTGGGGAGAGGTTTGCTTTCTGACAGTGCTAAAGATAGAACCCATGGCTTCACATATGCTAGGCAAGCACTGTACCACTGAACAACCCCCCCCCATCTCAAGGACCTGGGTGTTTATATCAGTTTCAGGTCCATTAGGGGAACTTTGTGGTCCACAGCTGGGCCCTGACCTTTCTCTGAGAACCCTGCTTTGACCCCACTTCCCACTGGTGGAGGACATCATTACCACATCTCATATGTGTCTCCCATCTCCTGCTCACTTGAGACTGGCTATAACAAAAGGCTGCCTCCCTGGGTGAAGGACTGCTTCTGTGAATAGCTCTAATTAAGGCGACTTATGCCTCTTTAATGCGTGCTCCCTGGTCCAGCCTTTGAAGCTTCCCTGAGTTTGTCTAGTCTATGACAATGACTCCAGAAACATGAGTTTAAATTGGTGGGACTCTGATGCCCGCCCTTCCTTCCTTCCTTCCTTCCTTCCTTCCTTCCTTCCTTCCTTCCTTCCTTCCTTCCTTCCTCCCTCCCTTCCTTCCTTCCTCAATCTCCACCCCCCCCCACCTCAGGGATGATGTTTTCTGGCAAAATCAAGAAAACCTGTTAGACACACTCTAGACAATCTGTAGCCTTTGGCCTGAAGCCTTATCTCTGAAGTTACAAGACCTTCCATTTTGCTAGCTTTTCTACCTAGGTCTTTCTACCCTAGCTTTTCTACCTAGGTCTTTCTACCCTCTCACAAACGTCAATTATGTTTGAGTTTGTTGGAGCATTTCTCATTGTTTAAAACACATATTACTATATGACTATTAAGTACTTCTGCTTTTACCCTTCATTGCTTAACTTTTAAAAAAAAGGAATCGGGAAGAAGTTTATTGCAGAACAATGTTCACACTCAAGAAGGGTGAGTGGGCTTCTCAGGAATTACCTCATTGCCTAACTTTATTCTCAAAAAGAGAGTCATAGCACTCAAAAAATATGGAAAAAGAGAAAGGCAAGAGACAAAAACAAACAAAACAAACAAACAAAACAAAACAAAACAAACAAAAAACCCAGGGAGATATCTCTGTTTTTTTTAAAAAAGTGTTTTAATTAATTAATTAATTATTTTTAATTTTTAATAACTACATGATTAGAAGAAGCATTTCATTACAGCTTTAACATATTCAGTAACACATTCCAGAGCAACAGTACATCTCTTTCACAAGTGGCTGTAAGTTTCTAGGTTCACAGTTGAATTAATACAGTTATACAATATTGAACTCAGTATAAGCCCTGTAAGGCATAAAATTGAATGAGTTTTTAACATTTGAAAAAGATCTCCATTTCATTTTAGAATATACTGTTCCTTGCAGAAAGACTCATTGTTGCTACTAACACTTAGATGTTGGTGCATGCATCTCTAATCTGTATGTAACTGATTATTGCTAGTCATAATCAGTTGCACTTGGATCCTTGGCACCTGTGTATGTCTATAAAGTCATTGGGTAGATTTCAATGGTAATGTTTATCACCTCTACTAATTAACATGACATAAATTTCCATCCTTTCTCCTCAAATATAATACATTTTAAAAAATTTGTTAATGTGTGTGTGTGTGTGTGCGTGTATCACACAGAATATCCCAAACCATCTTATTCAACTATACACCTACTTCCTAGATTGCACCCTCCCATAGCCTCCCTCCCCCTACTAGAGCACTTATACTCTGATATCCTTGCTACTGTCTGCTATGTTGTTGCCACCCCCAACCATTCCCCACTACTTGTCCATCTGGTGAATCTAGTCAGCCTATCTAGAGGCCTTTGTTTTAGGAAGGTCAGCTGTTCCTCATCTAGCAGCAATCAGTTGTCAATATTCCTTTAGATAAGATTGGGGTTTGCTGTTCATTTTCCCAGACCTATGCTGGGTTACTGTCTGGGAGTCTCTTGGGCCACCCTGGCCAACAACTCAAAGGATGGTATCTCCTGTCTGGCATTGTTTCTTGTTATGTAGCCTTTAGCTATACACATAGACTCTTAAAAAATTGTATTGACCCCTTTAATCTTTGGTTATACTTTCCTTTTGGGTGTTTAAGACCCTACAGTTGGCACAGATAAACCAATTTATTTTTACTCTTAAGGTCATTTGAGGATCTGTTCCTCAGGAGTCACATGG
>NW_008359681.1:875928-876428 GCF_000622305.1 Nannospalax galili | reverse complement strand
AGGGCAAGGAGCAAAAACTGTCCTTTATGTCCCTCTGACCAAATTAGTATAGGCCTCAAAGTATGTCTGTTAAACATCCAAGAAGTTTAGTTCCACCAGTCTGGTACTTTTAATTACTGTGTCTCATGTAAATAAATCTTGGGTAAAGACCAATTGTTCACAGATAAACCTTACCTAGACATATATTTCTTGATCTGATATGTATAATTTGTCAGTAGGTTGGAGTAATATGGTTCCTTCTGGTTTTCAAAACTAGCTAGGCATTATTTATCTCTCCTATTGTCTCACCCCTCCACCATAGTTTTCCCACTTAAGGTGCCCCCATTGCCCCCCCTTTCTCCCTTAATAATACCCCTCTCCTATGGTCCTACCTCTCTTGAGCTCCTTCTTTCCCTTTATCCCCTAGGTTCCTTATATACCCTTCCCTCCCCCCTCCCTTAAACTAACCCAATTTTTATCCATATCTCCCTTATTAAGGCCTGTTTCCTACTGTTCTTCTC
>NW_008359681.1:874502-874865 GCF_000622305.1 Nannospalax galili | reverse complement strand
GACATTGCTCTTAGTGCTCAGTGTTGCTTTGGCTATCTGAGGTCTTTTGTGCTTCCATATGAATCTTAGGATGGTTTTTTCCAATTCTCTGAAGAATGTCATGGGAATTTTGATTAGCATTGCATTGAATCTATAGATGACTTTTGGTAGGATGGTCATTTTCACAATATTAATTCTTCCAATCCATGAGCATGGGAGGTACTTCCATCTTCTGATGTCTTCCTCAATTTCTTTCTTTAAAGAGTTAAAATTTTCCTTGTAGAGCTCTTTAATGTCTTTGGTCAGGTTTATTCCAAGACATATCATTTTTTTTGCAGCTATTGTGAATGGGAGTGTTTCCATGTGCTCTTTCTCTGATTGCTT
>NW_008359681.1:872354-873323 GCF_000622305.1 Nannospalax galili | reverse complement strand
TTTCTTTTGGTTAACTGGGCTAGTGGTCTATCAATCTTGTTTATCTTTTCAAACTAGCTCTTGGATTCGTTGATTCTTTGTATTGTTTTCTTTATCTCTATTTCATTAATTTCTGCTCTGATTTTTGTTATTTCTTCTGGTCTGCTGGGTTTGGTTTCATTTGTTGTTGCTTTTCAAGTGTCTTGAGTTGCAATGTTAAGTCATTTATTTGTGTTCTTTCAGATTTTTTGATGTAGGCACTTAGAGCTATAAACTTCCCTCTAAGGATAGCTTTCATCGTGTCTCAGAGGTTTTGTTACACAGCGTGTCCCAGAGTTTTTGTTGTGTTGTATTATCCTTTTCATTTAGTTCTTAATTTCTCTTTTGACCCATTTATCATTCAGGAATGTGTTGTTTAATTTCCATGTGTTCATATGGTGACTAGGGCTTCTTCCGCTGTTGATTTTAACCTTTATTGCATTATTGTCTGATAGAATGCATGGAATTATTTCATTCTTTTTGTATTCGTTGAGGTTGTTTTGTGCCCCAGTATATGGTCGATGTTGGAGAAGGTTCCATGGGGTGCTGAGTAGAAAGTATGTCCTTTGGTGCTTGGGTGGAACACTTGGTAGGTGCCTGTTGTCTATTTTATATATGGTATTGTTTAATTCAGATGTCTCTCTGTTAACTATCTGCCCTGTTGACCTATCTAATGGAGACAGTGGGATATTGAAGTCCCCTACTATTAATGAGTTGGGATTAAACTGGGTCTTAAAGTCCTGTAGTGTTGTTTTTATGAAGTTGCATGCACCAGAGTTTGGTGAATATATGTTCATAATTGTACTATCTTCTTGATTTATTGTTCCTTTGATCAGAATGAAGTGGCCCTCTTTATCTCTTCTGATTAGTTTTATTTTAAAGTCTATTTTGTCAGATACTAGAATAGCAATGCCTGCTTTTTTCTTAGTACCATTTGCTTGGTATATATTT
>NW_008359681.1:871284-871777 GCF_000622305.1 Nannospalax galili | reverse complement strand
TTGTCTCTTTGTTTTGTATGTTTAGTGTTTTTACTATGATATGCCATGGAGCGTTTCTTTTTTGGTCCTGTCTGTTTGGTGTTCTTATGCTTCTTGTATTTGTATGGGCATGTCTTTTTTTAATTTTTGGAAATTTTCTTCCACGATTCTGTTGAAGATCTGGTCCATGCCATCATTTTTGGGATTCTTCTTCCTGTATGCCTATGATTTGTAAGTTTGGCCTTTTTATGGTTTCACACAATTCCTGCATATACCATTCTTGTGATTTCTTAAATTTTTCGTAATCTTTGCTTGAGTGGTCTAGTTCTTCCACTTTATCTTCTAGTCTTGATACTCTGTTTTCTATTTCATTCATCCTGTTGGTGAGGCTTTCTCCTGTCATTTCTAATTGGCTTACTGAGTGTTTCACTTCCTTCTTCATTTCTGCCTGCATTTTCTTAAATGCTTCCATCTTTTTTGTGAATTCATTCAGAAGTTAACCCCTGTTATTTTA
>NW_008359681.1:860519-871224 GCF_000622305.1 Nannospalax galili | reverse complement strand
TGTTCTTTTGAGTTCCATGTCCTGCATTATCTCTAGGGGGTTCTCATTGTATTCTTCTAGAGGACTATTGGTGTTTGGTGGGGATATGTTATTTTTGTTTTTCATGTTATTTTTCTCTGTGATTTTGACATGTGAATTTCTTTTGTAGTTTGGGATTCTTCTTTGAGACTCAAGCCTTCAAGTTTAAGTCTGCTTCTTTCTGCAAACTGTATGTGTCTTTGTGGTTTACTTTTTGCACATGAAAAGCAGGTTCCTCTAAGCTTCCAGTTCTCTCTTTTGATTTTATATTTGAGTGGCCAGATTGCTTTTGTCTTCAGGAGTTCCCACAGAGGCCCGAGGCAGATGAGGATCAGATGTTTTCAGGCTTTCTCCTAAGGTCTGGATCCCCCAGGAAAGATTTTGGCCTCAGGAATTTGTGGGTTGGACTGGCCTGGGAGCCAGGCCCAGGAAAGATGCTGGTCTCGGGTAGCTGGTGGCTGTGCCACCCAGAGATGCAAAGGAAGATGGGGGCGGGAAGCGGCCCTAAGGGCTCCTGGGGACTGCACCGAAGAGCTGGGTTGGTCTGGATGCAAAGGATCAGGAAGAGGAAAGGTCAGCCCTGGAGTCCAGGAAAGAAGCTGACAGGTCATGTAGGCCCAGGGAGGTAGAGGGAGGTGAGGGTGGGGCCAGGCCCAGAGTGCTCCTGGGGACCTGAGATGGAACTGGGTTGGTCTGGATGCAAAGCATCAGGAAGCAGTGGTGGTGCCCCCCCCTGCGCCGTGTCTGGGCACCAAGACAAGGAATGGGACAGGACCCAGGCTAGAAGGAGAAATGGGCGGGGGAGATGGGAGGTTGAATGAGGCTGGGGGAGTCAAGGCGCAGAGGGCCCAATTGACTTACCCCGGAGAGAGGCCTGTGTGTCGGAGAAAGACCTCTAGGTCATGCAGGCCCAAGGAAGCATTGGGAGGTGAGCTAATTTATTTATTTTTATGTGCATGTTTTGCCTGCATGAATGTAAGGGCACCAAATGACTGCAATGTCTGCAGAGGCCAGAAGAGGGCATTTGATCCCTGGCAACTGGAGTTATGGATGGTTGTTAGCTGCCATGTGGGTGCTGGGATCTGAACTCAGATCCTCTGCAAGAGCAGCCTGTGCTGGTAACAGCTGAGCCATCTCTCCAGCCCTTCTGTGCATTAAAAAAAAAAAATTTATGTGTACGAGTGTATCGCCTGCATGTAGGTGAGTACACCTGTGTCATGCAATGCAGCAGAGGTCAGAAGAGGGCTTCAGATCCCCCTGGAACTGGAATTAAGGACGGTTCATAGCTGCCATGTGGGTGCTGAGAATTGAACCCAGGTCCTCTGCAAGAGCAGTTAGTGCTCTTAACTGCTGAGCCATCTCTCCAGCTCCATCGCTCTGCATCTTTAAATGAAAAAAATCATCATTAATTATATATGTATCAGACATAGACACCCCAGGTGCTGTTTGGAATGTGCCTCTTCCACTTAGCAGTGTGCCTGGAAGAGTCCTGCTTTCTCACACTGGCCATCTATGACTACACCAGTGGCAGGAAATGAGTTACCCCCATCTTATTTTATTCTTTTGGTTCCTGATCTTATTTTTTGCAGTGCTACAACTTCGATTTACTGATTCTGTTGTATACTCTCTGTCTCCTGTATGCAAGAGTATGTAATCTTCCCTTGTCAGTATTACTCATGTATGGCCAAGGAGAACAGATGGAGGCTGTCCAGAGAAGCCAGGAGTGGCCTGGCCTGAGAGATTACTCGTTCTGGTTCTGGCCCTTGTGAGGCTCAAGGCTCTTCTGGCTTGTGGGTTCTGTGACCTCTTTCTGAATGTCAGCTCACTTCCCATTTGCATTAAATTTGAACTAACCAGCTTTCCCTAGTTGTAACTCCCCAAACCTTGACTCAGGCACTCATCATTCCCACCAGGGCCAGCCTAGTCACCCCTTCCACAGTTCCCAGACTTTCACTTCAAGCAGTGCTTTCCAATGGCTCTGCCTGAGGGAGGTGCCTTACCAGCAAGGCAAGGTCAGAATTTATCCAATGCTGTTTTTCCTGGGAAGTAGTTCCCAGCAGAATTCCTGGACCTTCAAACCATTCATCAACCCTATTTCTGTCCACATACCCGACATAAATGCTTTTTTTTTTCTTTCTCTCTCTCTCTCTCTCTTTTTTTTTTTTTTTTTTTGGAGACAGGGTGTCCTCCCTGTAGCACCAGATGGCCTTGGACTTGCTATGTAGACCAGGCTAGCCTCGATTTCACAGAGATCCATCTGCCTCTGCCTCTGCTTCCGGAGTGCTGGGATTAAAGGCATGCACCACCATGCCCGGCCTACATTAATATTTTTATGTTTATTTCTAGGTATTTCAAGGCTAAATATCCATTATATTATTTATTGTAAAAGTAAATATATAATTTATATTATATATACATACATATTTATGTGTGTGTGTGTCACTCTTGTCCTAGAACAAATTCTACTGTAAATAAGAGCTTTTTAAAATGTAACGAAGCCAAGCATGGTGGTGGTACATGCCTTTCATCCCAACACTTGGGATGCAGAGGCAGGTAGTCACTGTGAGTTCCAGACCAGGCTGATCCATATAGTGCATTCCAGGCCACTCAGGGCAGCATAATAAGACTCTGTCTTAAGACTAAAAATAAATAAATAAATAAATAAATAAATAAATAAATAAATAAATAAATAGGTGGAGAGATGGCTCAACAGTTAAGAGCACTGGCTGCTCCTGCAGAGGACTTGGGTTCAGTTCTCAGCACCTAGATGGTGGCAAACAACCATCTGTAACTTCAGTTCCAGGGGATCTGATGCCCTCTTCTGACTCCAAGAACATTGTACAACATGAGTGCACTTATATGCATGCAAGCAACATACTCATACATACAAAATATTTCTTTTTTCTTATTGAAAAAACAAAACAAGAGCCAGAAAGATGACTCAGCAGGTAAAGGTACTTGCTGCCAATCCTGATGACTTGGGGTTGATCCCTGGGACCCATATGGTGGAAGGAGAAAACCAATTCCTATAAAGTATCTCCTTTGAAGTTTTTTTAAATAAAAATTTTGCATGTAAGTCACCCATGTCATGCAATGCCCAAGAGGTCAGAAGAAGGTGTCAGACTCCTTAGAATTGGAGTTATTGATGTTTGTTAACCATCATGTGGGTGCTAGGATTTGAACCCTCTGCAAGAGCAGCTGGTGCTCTTAACCACTGAGCCATCTCTTCAGCCCTCTAATTTTTTAAAAGATTTATTTATACATGTGAATGTCCGCATGTATATATGTGTACCACATGCATGCCTGGTGCCCTTGGAGGTCAGAAGAGGGTGTTAGATGCCCTGGACTGGAGTTAGAAACAGTGGTTAGCCATGTGGGTGCTGGAACTGAACCCAGGTCCTCTGCAAGAGCAGCCAGTGCCCTTAACCATGGAATCATCCCTCCAAACCCTTAAAATTTTAAATTATTGGGTTTTTTGGTGGGAGGAGAGTGTGCATGCACACAGGGGTCAGCTTTCTCTTTCCACTATGTGGGTCCTAGGGATTGAACTCAGTTTGTAAGGCTAGGCAGCAGGTGCATTACCCACCAAATCATCTCTCTAGTCCTGTGAGTTGTCTTTTGACTTCCACATGTATTCCATGGCACATACACCCACACACATACACACATAGCACATACATAATAAATAAATAAATACATGTAATAGAAAATGAAGCAAGCATAAGTCCCTTATTTTGGCATTTCTGTTTCTTTTACTGTAGCCTGCCTAAAAGATGTTTTCATTGTTTGAGACAGAGGACCTTTTTCTTTCCTAAAAGCCCTGAATTTTATTAGATATTAATTATCAGGTTCCTCCCTAGCTCTGATAAAAAGTTATATTGCTTAATAAATAGATTGTTCTGCCAGGCATGGTGGCTCACGCCTTTAATCCCAGCACATGGGAGGCAGAGGCAGGCAGATCCTTGTGAGTTCGAGGCCAGCCTGGTCTACATAGTGAGTTCCAGGACAGCTGGGGCTACAGGGAGACCCTGTCTCAAAAAGACAAAATAAATAAATAAATAAATAAATAAATAAATAAATAGACTGTTCTATGAATAGATTGTTTTCATTGTAAACGCATTACATGACAATTAAGCAACATTCAAAAATCAGAAAAAGCAAGGAAACTCACCCTAGAACCTCCCAGAAGCCATGTTTCCAAACAAGTTAGTTCAACTCTCAGGTTTCAACTTCCTCCTTAATGAGATAATAAAGCTGACCCAAAGACTTCACTTATTCCTTATGTAATAGAAAGGAGTGTTGGCCAGACATTGACTTGGAGAAACACAGGGCTAGAAATGAGTTCTTGTTCTCATCCAACACCTCTATGTCCTTGTCTTTAGGGCTTTCCTCTTTTTAAATAATTATTTTATTTATTATTTTTTGTTATTTTATGTGTATGAGTGCATTGCCTACATGTAAGTGCACTCATGTCGTACAATGCCCAAGGAAGACAGAAGAGGGCACTGGATTCCCTGGAACTGGAGTAACAGATGGTTGTTAGCTGCCATGTGGGTGCTGGGAGTCTTGCAGGTCCTCTGCAAGAGCCGCCAGTGCTCTTAACTGCTGAGCCATCTCTCCAGCCCCAGCTTTCCTCTTTTTAACTTTCTCCTATTCTTTTTTCTTGCTATGGATCTGACTACTCTAAGTATCTCATAAAATTTGAATCATGTAATGTGTGTTGTTTTGTGACATTTCACTTAGTATAATTTACTCCAAGTACATCCATGTTAATGTATCATGGGCCACAGTTTAATTTTTGACAGGGTATTGCTGTGTAGCCCAGGATGGACTCAGGATCCTCCTGCCTCAGCTCCCTGAGCACTGGGATTGTAGACATATGATACTATATCTGGGAATAATTTTTTTCCTTTTTTAAGGATGAATAACATTCAATGTATGTCTATCATATTTTTGTTTATTTAGTCATCTCTTGGTGGATACTTGTGTTGTTCCTACAGTTGGCTACCACTAGGAACATGGGTATACAGACATCTCAGTCCGTGTGTTCAGTTCATTTGGTGTTCACCCAAAAGTGGAATTGCTATGCTCTGTATAATTTGAAGGGAACTATCAAACTAGTTCCACAGTAGTAACATCATTTTACTTTAACAATGACAATGAATAAACGTTTCATTTTCTCTATATCCTGGCCATACTACTTATTTTCCATTTTTTTCAGTAACAGACATCCTAATGTATATATGACCTCATTTGAGTTAATGATGCTAGCAAAGACCATGTTCTTGTTGCTTCTCTTGCTGCTGCTGCTGTTGTTGTTTTAGACAAGGTCTTATTATATAGCTCTGGCTGCCTTGATACTCAATATGTAGCTTAGGCTTGCCTAGAATTCCTGGCAATCCTCCTGCCTCTACCTCCCAAGAGCTAGGATTAAGATATGTACTACCACACCCAGCACAAAGACTCTATTTTCAAGCAAGAACCCATCCTGAGGTTCCAAGAAGGACATAGATTTTGGATGGACACTATCCAACCCAGTAAATGTAATTAAGAGGACTTCTTATAAGTAGATATAAGAGTAAAGAACATAATGTCCATAAACAAAATTTCCCAAGGACAACAGGCTTTGATATATAACTTTGAGTCTGATTAAGGAATCATGGGAGTTTAAATAAAGTGTCATAGCTGGCTTTGTTGTCAACTTGACACAACTGGGAAGAGGAATTTTCTCTATTGTACTGGCCTGTGGGCATGTTTTCAAGACATTTTCTTGATTGTTGAGTGATGTGAGATGGCCCAGCAGACTGTGGGTGCTGCCACCCTTAGACAGGTGATCCTGGATTATATAAAAAAGCAGGCTGAGCACAGGCCAGAGGAGTAAGCCACTCAGCAGCCTTCCTCCACAGTCCATGCCTCAGTTCCTGCCTCCAGGTTCCTGCCTGACCTCCCTCAAAGGTGAACTTGGAAGTTTAAGATGCAATAAATCCTTTCCTCCTCTAGTTGGCTTTGGTCACAGTGTTTTATTACAGCAATAGAAAGTAACTAGGTCAGGAAATCACTCATTTTTTTTTTTCTCATAATAGCTGAATTGCTGCCTTTTGTGAAAGAAAAAGTGTTGAATGAAACAGACCAACACATGGATGTTTATGTACAGTGTATCATGAGCGTAAATCAGCAAATAACAAAACCAGTCTGGATCAACAATCTAGCAGATTTAAAACTAATAGAAAAGCATTTATGGATTAATCATCTCTTTAAATAAATGTTTCTGAGTTCACAGTGTATATTCTTATTTGTAATTTTTTTGAGACAGGGACTCACTATGTAGCCCTAGCTGGCCTGGAAGTTACTATGTATACCAGCCTGGCCTCAAACACAAAGAAATCTGCCTACCTCTGCTTCCTGAGTGCTGGGATTAAAGGCATGAACCACCATGCCCTACCAGTGGTGTACTCTTATAATCACAGGTACTTGGGAGGCTAAGGCTGGAGGATTATAAATTCAAAGTTAGTCTGGGCTAAAAAAGTAAGTTTCTGGTCAGTGTGGGAAACTTAGCTAGACACTGTCTCAAAATGAAAAACTTTAAAGCTGTGAATTTAGCTCAGAGTGCTTGCCTAGCATGTGTGACCCTCGGATCAATCCCTAATACTATAACACAAACAAGTATTTCTGGACATAAATGGTAACTTTACATGTATAGTAAGAAATATAGGGCCAGGGAGATGGCTCAGTGGGCAAAGGTGCTTGCCACCAAGCCTGATGACCTTAGCTTGACTGCCGGGACCCACATGGGAGAAATAGAGAACCAGCTCCTGCAAGTTGTTCTCTTTCCTCCCCATATCTTTTGCTGTGGCATGTGTACACACACACACACACACACACACACACACACATATGCACACACACAAAATAAAAGTAATTTTTTTAAATGTAGATACTGGAGAGATGCTCAGCTGTTAAAAGCACTGACTGTTTTTACAGAGGATGGGGGTTCAGTTCCCAGCAACCACATGGTAGCTAACAACCATCTGTAACTACAGTTCCAGGGGATCTGATGCTTTCTTTTGGGCATTGCATGCATGGGTGCACCTACATACATACATGCAAGTAAAACACTCATACACATAAAAACAAATAATAAAAAATGTAAAGAAACATACTAATTACCCCATTTGAGCCTATGTGTGCATTTCCCCTTCAGTAACCCCTGATAGATACAGAAAACTGAGCTACTGACCCCAACAGAGATTGATAATGGTGGGTCCTAGCTTCTACTTCCCCAATTCATGCTGGATATACTGTTTCAATAAAGGAATAAATGAAGCCTCATCCAGGGCCAATAAGAAAGACTTCCACTTGGTAGGTTCAATATGCCAACACATTCCCTCTCTCTTTCAGGGACATTAATTAATCCAACCAAATAATCTATACTCTCTGTAGGGCCAATTGTAAGAACTCCAATCCAAAAGATAGAAAGACCTGAAACTTAATCAATACCAACTTGGGGAGGAAAGGGTTTATTCAGCTTACATCTCCTGAGTCACAGTTCATCACTAAGGGAGCCCAAGGTAGGAACTCAGGACAGGAACTTGGAGGCAGGAGCTGAAGCACAGGCCTCCTGAAGAATGTGAATGTGGCTTACTGGCTTGCTCCCCGGCCCCTGCTAAAACCTGCTTTCTTATACAACACAGGCCCACCTGCTTAGGAGTGGTACCACGCATAATGGGCTGGGCCCTCCTACATCACTCAACAGTCAAGAAGATACTCCACAGGCATGGCCACAGGGTAGTCCAGTGGAGGAAATTCACCAATTGAGGCTCCCTGTACCCAGGTGTGTCAAGTTGACAACTAAAGCTATCCTGCATGGGGGCTTTTCCACCCCTGACCAGACAAGAATATGGTTTTTCCATATAAAAGCCTACCCTGAGAAAGGCTCAGGGCTGCACTTGGAATCTAATGCCCAGTGTAGTCACTGGCAGGCTATAAAGACTTTCTTTTGGCAATTCTCTCTGTCTGAATGGTCTTCTCTGGTGGGACATCTCATAACAACTGAATGACTTTACTCACAATCCCAGTCTCTAACCCACAGCTTGTCCCAAGTGGTGATAATCACACCTACTTTCCAGACACCATGTCATTTGAGGGGGCTAATGAAGTGACCTTCCCTCCTATGGGGTGCTCTCCTTTTCTCTCCCTCTCCATACTCTTCTCCTTCCTTCTTTCTTTCCCTCCTTTCTTCCTTTTCTCTCCCTCCTTCCCTCCTTTCCTCCCTCCCTTTTTCCCTCCCTCCTTCCATCCCTTCTTCCCTCTTTGAAACAGTATCTTTCTATGTTGCCCAGACTGGTCCTAAACACATTATTCATTTGGGTAATACTCCTGTCTCAGCATCCCCAGCAGCTGTAACTGCAGTTGTATGCCATTGCTCCCATCTTAAAGTGGCATTCTGCAGAGTTGTGGCTCAGGTCCCATTTTCTCATTTTACAGACCCCGCCCCCAGATACCAGCTCTTATGCCTTCAGCTGGTAATCATAGATACATATCTCTGGCCCAGTCATCTCTGCTGAGTCCAGACCCTCATACCCAACTGCCTACTAGTCCACTTCTTTTAAGCCTCCCAGCTGCTCAGATGCCCCTTGTCCAGGTTGAAGTCAGCATGTTTCCCTGTATATCTAGGGATTTATTGCTTTTTGGTTGAGACAGGGTCTTATTCTTAGTCCTAGCTGGCCTGGGACTTCCTATGTAGCCCAAGTTGGAAATTCTCCTGCCTTTGGGAACTAGTAATCCCTAGTTGTGGGATTACTGGCATGCAGCACCATACTGGGACCTTGGTGTCTTTTTTTCCCCCCTCTATTGTAGGAAATGGTATCAATTGTATCCACTTGTGGCTCCTTAGAAACCTAGGAATCATTCTTGCTTTCTTCTTCCTTTGTCTGTGGCCTTCCCCCAGACACTGACCAAACCCTCTACTACTCCCACCTCTGCCTCTCAATTCCACCCAATCATTCCACTTGTTCCCTTCAGTGTTAGCCATCATCACCTCTCACTAGATTCATGTAGCAGTCTCTTAATGGGGTCCCCATTCTGGCCTTCTTCCAACCCACTTTCCATATCACATTTATGAAGGTGATCTTTGCAGAATACAAATTGGGTTAGTGTCCAGAGAGAGTGGGACCACTCTCATCTTTACTCAAAACCCTCAAAATTTACCCTCAAAGTAAAGTTCAAGTGCCCTAAAATGGCCCACAGTGAAAAATTGGCTTACTTGTTCACAATCAAGCTAGCAAACTGCAGAGTCTGGTGAGACCAGCATCCCTTGGGGCTGTGTTTCCAGTGCTTTACCTTCCCATGTGTTCAGAGGGGTTCTGACCTTGTTCTTTGATCCCTCTTTGTCTCCCCATTCCCTTGGTATATCTTAGCCCTTTGGGGCTTTGGTGGTAAAGAATTCCAAGAAAGAATCCAAATTTAATGGAAAGCATGCACAGCAAAGACTGAGGAACTTCATTGTATTTTTCTTTCTTTTTTTTTTTTTCTTAAAGACAGGATCTCATGTATGCTAGACAAACCTTGAACTCACTGTGTAGCCAAGGGTAATCTTGAACTTCTGATTCTCTGTCTCCACCTCTCAAATGCTGGCATTACAGGTGTGCACCACTACATGAAGTTTTAGGCAGTGTCAAGGATCAAATCCAGGGCTTCGCACATGCTAGGCAAGTGCTCTACAAACTGAGCTACCTCCCCAGCCCTGTTATTGCCTATTTCTTAGTGTAGCATTCTTACCATACAGCTCTGCTCCTGTTGCAAAGGGCTTGGCAATTCTGTTTTAACCCTGTGGATTTTTTTTAGATTGGAAGGGGGTCTTATCATGTTACTCAAGTGACACTTAAATACCTGTGCTCAGGTGATCCCCCTGCCTCAGCCTCAAGTAGCTTGGAGTGCAGGTGCTTGTCACCATACCTGGTTAGATATTTACTTCAGTGTGTGTGTGTGTGTGTGTGTGTGTACTCTGTGGAGGTCAGAGGACAACTTGACAGAATCAGTTCTCTCCTTCCACTATGTAGATCTGAGGCACTGCACCCTGGTCATCAGGCTGGGGTACCCACTGAACCATCTCACCAGCTCCTCTTATTTGAATTTAATAGGTGGGAAAACAAACATTATCTTGCTCCAAATCTTCCAAAAGAGGATAAGCCAAAAGAGGATATACATCTGGGTCTTTAGCATCCCAAACAATTGCCTTCACCTGCTCCATCCAGCTTATTTCACCCATGGAAACGTCCACCCTTTCTACTGTCTTCTTGTTTATTTAGCTAGAGATTATGTATATGGTACAAGCACCAATATGTATTCTTTAAACATTTTTTTGGTTTATTTATTTTTATTTTATATGTATGAGTGTTCTGCCTGCATGTATGTAAGTGCAGTCATGCATGCACTGCCTGAGAAGACAGAAGAGGGCATTGGACCCTCTGGAACTGGAGCTGTGGATGGTGGTTATCTGCCATGTGGATGCTGAGAACTGAACCTGGGTCCTCTGCAAGAGGCTGCTGAACCATCCCTCCAGCCCCCAATATATATTCTTCTATCCTTTACTCTTTACACAAAATTTTAAGAACATACCCTGTATTCAGCTTATCTTTTTTTTTTTTTTTAAGTCTTTTTGAGCCTGGGTCTCCCTGTCTCTAGCTGG
>NW_008359681.1:848367-859818 GCF_000622305.1 Nannospalax galili | reverse complement strand
TTTTTTTTAAGTCTTTTTGAGACTGGGTCTCCCTGTAGCTCTAGCTGGCCTGGAACTCTCTATGTAGACCAGGCTGGCCTCCATCTCATAGAGATCCACCTGCCTCTGCCTCCTTAGTGCTGCGATTAAAGGCATGTGCCACACACCCAACTCTACAGCTTGCCTTTTTAGTCACAGTAATATACAATCATAACCCACTTAAAGTCCAAATACATTCTGAGAAATGTGTCATTGTGCAATTTCAATATTGTACAAAAAATATCATGTCATGTTCTTACAAAACTAAGATGGTTATACTGTCACTAGGCAATATACACGTATGGGACCACTATTATATATGTGTTCCACTGAACTAAATTTTTTTAGCAGCCTGTGATTGCATATTGGAATATGATCATTATCAGGGCATCATTCTCAGTAACAGCTGCGGAGTAGTTCATCGAATAGCCACATTCCATGATTTACTTAGTTCCTACTGATGGGATTTGGCTAGTTTCCATTTGGCTATGACAAAAAAATGCTGTAAGGAATAACCTTGACTATACTTCATGTGGCACATGTAGAATAAATATGCCTGAGTCAAAGGAAATATTTGATAGATAGTGCCAAACTGTCTAATATGCATTCCCTCCAGCCTCTTCTTGAGGCTGATCTTGGCTCAGTGTCTCATCTAACAAAAACATACATGGAATTCTAAAAGCCTGGGCAAATAATACAGGACTTCACTTTGTATTTCTGAAGAAGGTAGGGGGATATTGACATATATAAATAGAACGCAGTGGGACACTAGTGCAGCATAAGATGGATTGGGACTGGATGTGGAGACACATACCTGGAATTCCTATATAGGAGGTGAGGTAGAGGCTGGAAGTTTGTGGATTTGAGGTTGCCTGGGCTACTATCAATTTCAATGCTACAAGGTGAGGCACTGTCTCAGAAAAACAAGGGTTGAAGGTTACAAACAAAGCACAGCAGTTAAGAATACTTCCTGTTCTTCCAGAAGACCCAAGTTCACTTCCCAGCACCCACATGGGGTGGCTCCCAACCACCTGTAGCTCCAGCTCCAGGGGATCAGATGCCCTTCTATGGCCTCTGCAGGTACCTGCACATATGTGGCATATATTAACATAAGCACAAATACAAATCTTAAAAAATAAAGGGCTAAAAGGAGGCTCAGTGTTAGAGTGCTTGCCTAGCATACCTAACATCTTGGGTTCAATCCCTAGCACTGTTTAAAAAAAGGTTGGGGGGTAAAAGTTGAAATGGGGATATGTTGTGTTTCCATAATAACACTCCCCTCACAATCACTAGAGACAGTACCAGGACAATAGCTCGTTCCTTGTTTTCTTTCCTATAGTCTTCAATGGGAAGTGTCCTTTCACATTCATTTTCCCCCTATCTAATTGGTATTAACTATTGGGAAAGTGGTGAGTCCACTAAGGACTACATTTCCCAGAATCCTCTGCAACCAAATTCTAATCAACAGGATGTGCACAGAACTTCTGCCTGTAACTTTCAGACTATGGCCCTAAAAGCAGAGGTATTTCCTTATATTGTTCATCTTCTCCTTGGCTAGAATGTGGGTAGTAGAGCAATCACTGGTACAGGGGAGGATGGAAAAGCCACAAAACAGAAGGATGCTGGGGCTCTGATGATACTGGGATGCCCTTCCAAAAGTTAAACTTCCAACTGGTGTCATGGTGCATACCTCAGGAGTCTGAGGCAAGAGGATAGTAAGTTTGAAGCCAGTGGGTTATATAAAGAGACCCCGTCTCAAACAAAACAGAACAGATTCATACACACAAAAAAATTCAGCTTTCATCTTACCAAGTAGCAGTTCCTCTGATAGAGCAACCAAGCATAAGTTCTCAGTGAAAGACTTTTACATACAAGTTTTAATTTAGTTCTGCCCAGCTTTATATTTCTGCTTGGCTTCAGTTCTTTGATCCACTGGCTCATCTGTGTGAACACAGTATATAAAATTCAAGTTCCAAGGACCCCATCAATACCACACAAAGAACACAGACAAAGTGAAATCAGTAAGGCAGATTTTACTTTTGCAAAAGGGTGTCTTGCATGGTCAGTCAGATCCAGTAAGTACACACAGGACCCAGAAGCTTGGTAGGTTTTTATCCCTAATGCAAGAGTACTGTGTCTTTTCTCCATTGCCTGGGGTCTGATCTCACAGTCTTCCTGGTTGACTAGTTTAGAAGAATCATCGTGAAGAGAGAAGAGCTCCATCACCCCAGGCCACTAGGCTTAGGAATGCATCAGGGCCTTTCCTTAAAAGTCATACAGGGTATGGTGGGATTAAAAGATTAGAATTCCTTGTCATAAATCAAGTTTCAAGTTTTACAGGGTTTGAAAAAAAGATAATTATAAACCTTCAAAAGAACAGTACTTTAAGCTGATCATGGTGGCTTAAATACCAAGGCTCAAGAGGCTAAGGCAAGATGATAATTTTTTAAGGATTTATTTTATTATTTATTTATGTGTGTGTATGCACATGTGCATGTGGGTGTCCAAGAAGGCCTGAAGAGGGTGTCAGATCCGCTGGAGGTGGAGTTACAGGAGACTGCGAGCTGCCCAATGAGAGTTTTAGGAACAGAACTCTGGTCTGTTGGAAGAACAGCAAGTGCTCTTAGACACTGAACCATCTCTCCAGCCCGAGGCAGGAGGATCTTGAGTTCAAGACCATCCTAAACTAAAAAGCAAAATCCCATCTTTAAAAAATAATGGGGTTGGAGAGATGACTCAGCAGTTAAGAGCACTGACTGCTTTTGCAGAAGACCTGGGTTTGGTTCCCAGTACACACACACACACACTCACACACACACACACTCACACACACACACACTCACACACACACACACACACACACACACACACACACACACACACGGCAGCTAGCAACCGTCCTTAACCCCAGTTCCAAGGGATCCAACACTCTCTTCTGGCCTCTGTAGGAATTGCACTCACTTGGTGAAGGCAAAACAGTCATACACATAAAAAAATAAAAGAAAGAAAAGAAAAATGAAACTAACAGACTAAGTACTTCAACGTATGAAAATACCATTGCAGAATGTAGTGTGTGTGTGTGTGTGTATGTGTGTGTGTGTGTCTAAGGAAAGTTCTCTCACTGACCCCAGAGCTTGTTGATTCAATTAATCTAATTAGCCAGCATATCCTGGGAATCCCATTTCTGCCTCCCAAGCCCTGAGATTACAGGTGGGTAACCACACTATTATGTGGATGTCAGGATTCAAACTTTGGTTCTTACACTTTCAGGGAAAACACCTTATTTCTTCAGCCCCCATGGTAGAATTTTAAAATCAAACCTTCTCATGGGATATTTAGGTGATTTCTAAATACAGTCACAAAAATAACACAGTGGAAAGAAATTGGGCTGTGAGGGAGGCAGGTGGGAGTTGGACTTTTGATCCCTCTGCTACTGACCGTCTACAGGCTTCGGGAAAAGGCAAGAAAGGAGAAATTTCTCTGGTTTTCAGTTTCCTTCTTTGTAAAATAAACACTATAATACCCATCTCTCTGATTTCTGATGAAGATTAGAGGCAGCTACACAAATCAGCTAGGTGCTCACACGTGGCAGGCTCAAAAAACGGTAGCCATAAGCCAGGGGTGCCCATGTATTTTTGTACATAATGCTATTTCTACACACCATGTTTTTTTTTAAGTAATAAAATTCCAGAAGTAAGGGGTGACTGGACCATTTTTCACAGTCTTAATATGTATTCAGTAGTTTTTAGACTCTTGGGCTTTATTTTGTTTTTGTCGCAAATGAAGAACCAAGGCTCAAAGAAGTTAAATCATTTTTCTAGGGCTTTTGTACTCATAAAGAATAGAAAACAGATTAAACTCATATTTTCCAACTTTTTGTCTGGAGTAAGTTCTTTTCAAAAATTTTAAAATTAATTTTTTCTTTTATTTTATGTGTATGAGTGTTTTGCCTACATACATGCATGTAAGTGTACCACATGTGTACAGTAACCAGGGAGGCCAGAAGAGGGTGTTGGATCCCTTGGAACTGGAGTTATAGATGGTTGTTCACTGATATATGGATGCTAAGAACTAAATTCTGGTTCTCTGCAAGAGCAGTCAGTGCTCTTATCTGCTGATCCATCTCCTGGAGCAATTTCTTAAATAAATGTTAGAGACTTAGAACTCTTACCCTTATAAGAGTGAGAAACAGAGTTAAAATCCTTGTGAAAATGAACTCTAAGGAATGAGGAGATATCTCAGTAGTTAAGAGTATGTACTGTTCTTGCAGAGGATTTGAGTTTGGTTCCCAGCACCCACATCAAGTGGCTCATGACTGCCTATAACTCCAGCTTGAGGTGGGGGGGATCCAACACATCTACCCTCCACGGGCATCTGCATTTCCATGCACATATCCACAAACAGATACATACATAATTTAAAAATAATTTTAAAATATTTTAAAAATTAACTTCATATAAGCTTCGTGTCTCTGTTTCTGCTGTTATGATAGAATAGAACACATTCAGTAACTTATAAAACATTTATTTCTTGTACTCATAGAGCCTGGGAAGAACTACCAATTCTATCATGGGGACCCCACCCTCACAACCTCATCTAATCCTAAGTACCTTCCAAAGACTCTGCCCCCAAGTATTATCAATATATTAGAGAATCAAGCTTGCAACCTATGAACTCTGGGGGCACATTCACCCCGTTACATCTCCTTTATAATACTGATGTTTCATCTTGCCTCGAGCTTCATGGACATACAGTAAGGAAAGGGGTATTGTGAAAACCATCAGCTTAAGGGACTCAGGAGGCTTAGGGTTCTTCTTAGCCCTACCATCTACACTTCCTTCTATCTAGAAAAGTCAACTTCTCACAGCTTGTCTGTAAGGTGAGAACTTTGGATGGTACCTAAGGTCACTTCTAGTTTAAAGTCCTTGGTTAAGTAGAGCGATGTAGATTGGTGTGAAGAATCTGGACAAAGGCTGTCTTCCCAGAGGCCTACTACAGGGAGTGAACAGTTAGTTGCAAGTGTTCACATATCTTTCACACTTTCTCTCAAAATATCCAACTGAACCAAAAGAGTCCCTCATGGATGCCTTAGCCTTTAAATGGCATTAGAAGGTTGCATTGAAAACTTTAATTTGAACCTATTTGAGATATTTATTTAATTATTTAATTATTATTATTATTATTAGAGATAGGGTCTCACTATGTAGCCCTGGCTGGTCTGGAACTTACAGAGATCAGCCTGCTTCTACTCCCTGAGTAGTGAAAGATGTATGCCATCATACCCAACTTTATTTTTGAAAGTGTCTAGCCCAGGCAGGCCTTGAACTTCCTATGTAGCCAAAGATTTTCTCATTTTCCTGCCTCTACCTTCTGACTACTGGAATTACAGGCATGCATCATCACACCAGCTTTATGTGGTGCTGGGGACGGAGTCCAGGGCCTTGTACATGATAGATAAGCACTCTGTGAACTGTGCTACATTCCTGTCTCCTCAAGAGGTTTTTTGGCTTCATTTCTGTTTTGTTCTTTTTTTTTTTTTTTTTTTGTGTGTGTGTGTGTGTGTGTGTGTGTGTGTGTAACAAAAACATGCATTTATACACAGAAGATTGGTAGGAAATGAAAACTACTTGATTTGGAGAGGTTAGCAAGGGAATTTTTCTTCTCAGTTATCCTTGATATAGTTTACACAGTAACGTCAGCATCAGCATCACCACTCTGATGGTAGTGAATCCTGATGCCAAGAGCTTTGCTTGGAGACTTTAAAAAGTAAAATCAGGCTGGCTATGATGGCACATACCTGTGATCATAGCACGCGGGAGGCTGAGGAGGAGGATCACAAGTCTGCAGACAGCGGGGCAACACAGTAAGATTGGAGCAGGATAGAAAGACAGAGGGAAAATAAGGGGACATGAGAAGAAAGGGGTCCCTAGCACCAGGGTCTGTGGAAGTCTCTGATCAGTGGAGAATCAGGAATTTTAGTAGTTTACATGGTTGTGAAGGCTGTTGACATAGATGATATTTCTTTTATATATAGATGTTTTCATATAAGAATGTTAAAATGCGGTCAGTGAGATGACTCAGCAGGTAAAGCCTGAAAACTTGAGTTTAATCCCCGGGATCAAATTCTTGTTTTCTGGGGCAGGAGAGGTTGCTCAGTGGTTAAGAGCACTGGCATCTCTTGCAGAGGACCCAGGTTCAGTTCCTAGCTCTAACATGGCAACTAACAACCACCTGTAACTCCAGATCTAGGGGATTCAACACAACTCTTTTGGCCTCTGCAGGTATTTCATGACATGGGTGCACTTATATTCAGGCAGTGCACTCATATACATAGAATAAAAATAATAAATAAGATATTTTAAAAATTCTTGTTTGGTTTTTGTGAGTAAACACAAAAGATATGCTGAATTTTATACAAACATATTAATGGCTATGCAGGCACATTTTGGGGATTTCGTAGCTGGGGGTATTCTGAGTCCTCTGTTTCAGGATGTCTTATCACTCCAAGTCTTTGCCCCAAGTCTCTTTCTTTGTAGCCCAGCTGTAATCTGAGGTCCTGTGTTGCTGCATTTCCTGCCCTACCTCTTTCTTGTTATTCTGGAAATACAGGTGGCCTTTCAAGCTGTGTTTCCCAAGCTCGGTGACTCTGTCCATGTCTGCCTTCCAAGAGAAATTAATTGATGTCTGCAGTCATTGTGGGCCATTGTAAATGAGGAAGGTGTTTGCCAATGGCAGCTAGTTGATAGAGGGTAGGGATCCTGTTAAATATGCAGTTCACTGAACAATGCCTCTGCCCCCAAAAGAGAATCACCCAGCCCCAAATGTCAACAGGGCCCAAGTGAAAAAAAACATACTTTGGAGATAAGGGAGAAAAAGACAGGATGGCGGCTTCTCTTCAAGTAGTCCCTGTGGCAGGTGGTCATTTACAAAGGGCATAGGAAGTAAGCAAGGGACACAGGCCTGTCCTGCAACCCTGCATGGCCACATCAACAGCTCCTGGATATGTGAGGGCCACAAGCTTTGACTGGAGGAAGCCAGCCTCTCTGGAGTCAGCTCCACATACAGATGCAGGAAATTGGACTTTCCCCAAATTGGTGCCCTGACTTACATTCTCACCCCATGACTTCTTCATGCCAACTGCTCTCTCGAAAGCCTGCTTCTCCTGCAGAACCATTTTCTCAGGCCCGACCTCATGAGAGATCTGTTTGCACAGCCTCAGCTTTCAAATCTGCTCATCCTTGATACCATGAGCTCAAAGGTGACAGTCTTGACAAAGAGCCTGAGTACTGGGTAAAAGGGAAATTGGCAGCAAGGTCTATGAGAAGCTATCAGAGATGATCTAGAAATGGCCAAACTGTAATAAGGAAGTGAGATTGACATCGACTCCACCCAAAGAACAACCACGGAGTAACATTTCTGTGGGCTTCGTTCTCTCTTTTGAGAACTAATGAGGACTGACCCTGCTTAGCTTCTGAGATCAGATGAGATCTGGTGCATTCAGGGTGGTATGGCAGTAGATTCCATGGGCTTCATTCTAGTTAGGAGCCTGAAGCATAGTAAAGAGAAAAAGGAAGATGAGGACAAGGGTGGAGTTGGTCAAAGTCCCAAGAATCATTGAAGAAAAGGGTTCCTGGGTAAGGTAAAAAAATCTCTCAGCCAGGTGTAGGGGTACACACCTGTAACCCCAGCTCTTGTGAAGTGGAGGTAGAAGGATCAGGAGTTCAAGGTCATCCTTGGCTATGTAGTGAGTTCAGGGCCAGAGTGAGCTGCAGGAGATCGTGTTTCCTAATAAAAACAAATCTATTTCTAAGAGTAGAGAATCGGAACTTATTAGCTAACCAGGGCCTGGCAGAAAGATTTCATGCAACATCTGTCTTCTTTGTTTTAATTTTATGTTAAATCTCATTGTGTTTCTTCAAAGACCTTCTGTTGACATGCTAAAATGAAGTCTGACTGCTTTTACTGTAAACGAATAAAGGAACATTTTGGTGGTGTTGAGACCTGCCCGGTAAAAGGTCTGTTTACGCTAGAGTGAGTCTAAATTGTAGAAACTTTAAAGCTAAGGTTTTGGAAGCACAGCCAGAGGCCTCTAGCAATCTCCATGACAACAAGAGGAGGGGCCACGTTACTTCTAGAGGACTCTCAGAAACAGGTATAAAACATGGTTTTCAGCGTGGCTGGGTCTGTGAGGACAGATGTCCACACATCATGTTCTCTAAAGCCTTGTCCAATCCTCAGGCGCCCCCTCCACCCCCTCACAGTGATACAAGGCCTTGGAGCCTTTCTTGTCCCTCCTTCAGTGGAAGGATTCTGTGCCATTAGTCCAGCTGAGGACTTATTTATCTGTTAATTAAGGAAGACAATAAGCAAATAAGGAACCTGGTGAGAGAAGAGAAGACCTTTACAAATATTGAGATGGTGCAAGTTAAAAGTGTTGCTCCTGCAGAGGGCCTGAGTTCAGTTTCCAGCACCCACGTGGCAACTAACAACTACTTGTAACTCCAGTATCAGGGGATCCAATGCCCTTTTCTGGCCTCCATGGCAGTGCATGATGTTTAGATTTAGAAAGGCAGAAAAAAGGAGTTTAAAGTTTAGAAATAAGAGTCATGGGGCTGGTGAGATGGCTCAGCGGTTAAGAACACTGTTCTTGCAGAAGACCTGGGTTCGAATCCCAGCACCCTGTTCTCCTCAGGCATTGCACAACACAAGAACACTTATACACATGCAGGGATAACACTCATATACATAAAATAAAAATAATAAATAAAATATTTTAAAAAATAAAAAAAAAGAAATAAGAGTCAGAACCAGACCTACAACAGGAAATGAATGAGTTCTCTTCATTCAGGAAACCCAGCAAAGGGCTGATAAAAGCTGTTCTTTGAGGAATGGTTATCTGCGATCTGAAGAGGGAATAGTCTGATCTTATATAGGAACCCTGCTGCACACAGCTGCAAGAGTTAACTCCGTGTCAGGGTCTAGTGTCCTTGAAGGTCTATTTTCTGAAGATTATTTCCTCAGGCAGGCGGGTGAGTTATCTATAGCACTAAAGGAGACAGGTAGGCTCCACCAACAGTCTCTCTCAGTCCAGGGAGTGACCAGTTGATAAGGCTTAAGCAAGGCCAGACTGCCAATTTAGGGCCAGTTAACTACTCTAGGCAATTTATGTCTTTATGGCCTCCTCTAATGAAGCTTATGGCTCTCCTGAAATTCACATATTCTATCACATGACACAAGTACACTTATATGCAGGCAAAACACACATATTTTAAAACATTAAAATAAATAATTAAAAAATATTTGAGCTGGAGATGGGTCAGCAATAAAGAACATTTAGTACTCTTTCCGAGGACCCAGGTTTGGTTCACAATGCCCATTTGGCAGCTAACAGCACTCCCTAACTCCAGGTCCAAGGTATCTGACACCTTCTGGCTTCTGTGGGCATTGGTAAACTTATGTACATGCAGGCAAAACACTCATACACATTAAATAAATAAATAGTTTAAAATATTATTATTATGTGTGTGTATGATATGTGTGTAGAGGTCAGAGGATACCTTTGCAAAGTCATTTCTCCCCTTCTATCTTTTTGTGGGCTCTGGGAATTGAACTCTGTTAAGGTTGCATGGCAAGCACCTTGCCCACTGAGCCATCTTCCTGGCCCAAGAGGGCCTTTTGAACCATAGGAATGGGCCAGATCAATAAACATAAAGCTTTTTTCCCCCCCAGGCAAAACAAATTAAAGGACAGTCTCAAAAGCAGACTACCTCTTTTTTTTTTTAAGTCTTTTTGAGATAGGGTCTCCCTGCAGCCCCAGCTGGCCTGGAACTCACTATGCAGACCGGGCTGGCCTCGATCTCACAGAGATCTGCCTGTATCTGCCTCTCAAGTGCTGGGATTAAAGGCATGCACCACAATACCCAGCTAAAACAGCTAAAAGCAGACTATCTTGAGCAACCATCAAGGCAAGTATGGTTCATTGTGCCTTGGAGCACAGAATTTAAGGGGGACTGCTCTCTCTTGGGGTCCTGCAGAGTGGTGTCTCTTTTCTTTTAACTATAAAATATTTTATTATTTTTATTTTATGTGTATGAGTGTATTGCCTGCATGTGTGTAAGTGTACCTGTGTTGTGCAATGCCCATTGAGGTCAGAAGAAGGTGTTGGATTCCCCTGAAACTGGAGTTACAGATGGTTGTGAACCACCATGTGAGTGCTGGGAATTGAACCCAGGTCCTCTGCAAAAGCAGTCAGTGATCTTAACCACTGAGCCACCTCTCTAGCCCTGGAGTGGTGTCTCTTTAACTCATGTGTTCTCTCTAGGCATTGGTCTTACTCTAGCTCCCCCAGTCCCAGTGGTTTGGGCCTTCTTTTTCTAGAGGCTCCAAACACCAGCTTGTGAAATTTCTGCAGACTTGAATCTTTTGCTCTAGATTGTACCTTTGCTGGGAGCATAGAGGCTGCTCAGATCCTGCATCCCATTCTCCACTTTGGATGCCCTTCTTGGTTTAACCACATCCCAGACTTGCCTAGATTAAACAGCTTAAACAGAGTCAATCTTTCTACCAGAGGAAATCACTGGGCATCCCTTGATGGAGTGTTATATTTCTTTCGCTAGATCACACACCCTTTATTTGAGATAAGAAAAACAAAACAAAAAAACAAAACAAACAAATAAACAAAGAACAGAGGAAAAGCTGGAGCTGGTTTGTCAAAGGAAACTGCCACAGATGACAGTGTATGGTAAGGTGAATGGAAGCACTGTGGAGGCCAAATTATAGTTTGGGGGCCCATGTAGTAAACAGGAAAGTTGCCTATGCAAAATGCTTCAGTGAAATTGGGTCAGGTGTGCAATGTGAAGATTACAGTCCTGCACTTCAAATTGTTCAGAAGGGCATGCTATTGGAAGTGTCATGGTCTCCAGTTTCTGGAGATCTCTGCTGAATCAGAGCCAGGAATCTACATTTTTGAGTTTTCCAGGTGGTGCCTCTGGACTCTAAGGATGACATGATGTGAAGAACTATGTGCTCAGGCTGTCAAACCACAGCAAAGACTTGTACCAGATTTAGTGGAATTATTGAAGGATTTTTTGAATGTGTGTGTGTACTGTGTGCAGGTGTGTGTATATGGTGTGTGTGTATGTGTGTGGGGGGGTGGGTAGGTAGAGCACAAACCTCAGGTGTCACCCTTAGGAATGCCGTTTACCTCTTTTGAGATAAGGTCTCTCATTAGACTCAAGCTCACCTATTAGGCTAGACTGGCTGTCTAGCAAGCTCCAAGGATCCTCCTGTATCTGGTTCCCCAGCACTGGAATTACAGGAACACACCAGCATGCTCAGCTTTTTACACAGGTGTGCTGGGGACTGAACTCAGGTCCTCATGCTTGTGAGGTAAGCACTTTACTGACTCAGCTATCTCTCCAACCCCACTATATA
>NW_008359681.1:831264-846705 GCF_000622305.1 Nannospalax galili | reverse complement strand
TGTTTGTTTGTTTCTGCTAGAGTAGACTATGAAGCCTGTCCCTATGTGGTTTTGTGAGTAAACAGCACAACTGAAAGAGTAACAAGCCTTTAGAAGTCAGGATTAAAATAAGTAATGATTTAATCCGGCCAACAAGTATTAGAAATAAGCAGATAAAAACCCGTTGTTACAACTTTGGGAACGAGCTTCTAGCACATGTACATGCATGAAACATGGATCAGGGTAACTAGTTTCTCGTCTTAGAACTACCCCTGAGTTTTACTATGTACTGGATATAGCTTTGTGAATCTCAACATATCATTTGATCTTTATATATATATATATATATATATATTTTTTTTTTTTTTTTTTTAAAGACCGGATTTCCTTGTAGCCCCAGCTAACCTGGAACTCACTATGTAGACCAGGCCGACCTCCATCTCACAGAGATCTACCTGCTTCTGCCTCCTGAGTGCTGGAATTAAAGGCATATGCCACCATGCCCAGTACCACTATTACTATTAAGATTTATTTGTATTATTTTTAATTATCTGTAAATGTGCATTTGTGTGGAAGTTTATGCAGGTTCCTGAAGAGGTGGGAGGTATAGGACCCCCTGGAGCTGGAGGTATAGGGGGTTGTGGGCCACCTAATGTGGGTGCTGGGAACCAAACTCAGGTCCTCTTCAAGAGCCATCCCTCCAGTCTCACTATTGCTAAATTTTGCCTTTACAAATAAAAATTTTTAGTTTCACAATTAAAAACAGAATAAGTGAAGAATTAAATAAATCACTAAAATTAAAAAAAATTAAATATATACATAACAAGGATGAAAGATGGAGAAGAGCCTGGAGACAGGACACAGGCAGGCAGCCACTGGTCACTGAGTAGCCCAAATGAGAGATGATGAAGACAGGACCTTTGTATTGGAGGTGTTGAATGAGATGACCTTTCTATGTAGATAGACTTAGAACCCTTGGGCTCCATGCTAGCTCTGGGTTACTAGCTAGTAACTTGTGATAAACATTGAGCCTCAGAGTGGTATATAATCTATATTTAACAGTGCTGACATTATTAGGCACTTTTTCCAATGGTCAGTATGTTCTTAGTGCTTTTTGCATTATATGATCATCCCAGAAATCCTTGGAGACAGATACTGTCATCATTCTAACTGTTCCGATGAGGAAATCAAGGAACTGAGTGAGGTTAAGCCATTTGTCTAAGGACATTCAGCAAAACTGGACGTAAGTATGAACATGTTGGCTAAGCATGGAGTGCCAGGGCAGAGCTTTGCTTTCCTCCTTTCTCTTTTCCTTTCCTTCCTTCCATCTTTCATTTCTTTCTTTTTCTTTTCCTTTCTTTCTTTCTTTTTTTTTTTTTTTTAAATTGAGGACCATTTTATCAGGGTTTGAGAGAAAAACAATGGGGCAAGTAAGCTGAAAATCCAGGTAGCTGCCGGGAGGCAGGAGGTAGAGGACAAAGTCATGTCCTTTAAGTTAATCGTACAGGTTGGCAAGCAGCTCTAGGAGGGATGCGATCTTCAGAAAAATGATGAGAGGCCCCAACTCTCAGAGAAAGCATGAGTAGGACTTTTGATGATACTGGAAAAAGAGATAAAAAGAAGGAAAAGGGGTCCAGCAAGATTGCTCAGCAAGTAAAGATGCTTGCTGCCAAGCATGATGACCTGAGTTTGATCCCCAGACCTCACATGGTAGAGAGAGAGAACCAACTCCTGTAAGTTGTCCTCTGATCTCCACATGTACACTGTGGCACAGGCACAGGCATACGCACATGCACACGCACACACACACACACACACACACACATACACACAAATAAATAAATGTGAAAAAAAAACAGTGCTGGATAGCTTTAGTTGTCAACTTGACACACCTGGGTAGAGGAAGTCTCAGTTGAGGAATTGCCTCCATTGGACTGGACTGTGGCCAAGTCTATGGGTATTTTCTTGATTGTTCAGAAATGTGGGAGGGCCTAGCCCACTGTGGGCAAAGCAACCCTTGGGCAGATTGTCCTGTGTTGTATAAGAAAGCAAGTTGAGCAGGGGCCAGGGGAGCAAGCCAGTAAGCAGTGTTCCTCCATGGCCTGTGCTTCAGCTCCTTGCCTCCAGGTTCCTGCCCTGAGTTCCTACCTTGGGTTCCCTAAGTGATGAACAGTGACCCAGGAGATATAAGCCAGATAAACCCTTTTCTCCCCAAGTTGGTATTGGTCAGAGTGTTTTGTCACAGCAATTGAAAACTAACTAATTTTAAAATTAAAATTTTTAAAGGGAAAGTGACTCTTTTTGAGTTAGAAAAAGTGAACAGGCTTAGCAGTGAAGTTCTGCAATTGTTCCCCTCTCTGTCTCTGTTTTTCCCTTCTTGGAACACGGTCTCATATAGCCTTGGCTGGCCTCAACCTCACTATATAGCTGAGGATGACCTTGAACCTCTGATCCTCCTGCTTCCACCTGCCTAGTGCTGGGATTACAGGCATGTGCCACCATGGTGGCACCCTGGTGCTTGTGTATGCTAAGCAAGCAGCATTCTGTCAGCTGATCCACATCCTCCATCTTGATTTTTCTTTTCAAAGTGTAAGAGTAATCTCTTTAAAAATAAGGACATTTTTAGATCCTTCCCTGTGGCCTCACACACTGATCTATTCCCAAAGGGTCATTCCTGAGATCAGCCCAACAGCGAGATAGATCCTGTAGTGGCTCAACTAGGAAAACACTATTCTTAGAGTGACAAGTATTTTCACAATATCGATAGAAGAAAATAGCTCTCATTGCAAAGGAATAAAAAGATGATTTATTCTAGAGTCAAATTTGAGTGATGATGGCCTGGGAACACAGCTTCAGCTCTCCCCAAATATTGTGTTCCAATGAGGTAGCAATTTAATGAACTTTCTGTAGTGACAGAACAAAGAAAGTCATAAAACAACACACTTTCAAATATATTGGTGGGTCCACCAGGTAGATGGGTTATAGCAAAGTGGGGAAACTCTTTAGGCCTTAGATGCTGTCTGACAGCATTCTTAGTCCTTTGATTAGTAGAAAGCAGGGGTCTGTTTATACATTCCAAAGGATTTTTATCTGTTAGTCACAGGATGTTAGGTTAGACCCAGAGGTAGCCAAGGAATGGCTATTTAAGGGGCTAAGGATAGCCCAAGATAAACTGTAGTTAAGCTCTGAACTTGCAACATTTCACAGCAACTGAATTGCTAATCATTCCACCAGCCTTTGCAGATACAAACTTCTTTTCAGAGATTCTTGTTCACAGCAGGGAAGGAAATCCAAGGAGCCAACAGATTCCCCTGTGTATCTACCATGTGACTGAGGTGTTACCTGCCTTTTGAGGTCCATGAGCTGGCTCCATGAGCCAGAGCTGGGTTTGGGCATTAGGGAAGCTGGTTCAAGTCCCAGCCCCGCCACCTACTGCCTACAACTTATTGACCCATCAAGCTGCAGCTGGTGTGACCTGGGGGCTTTTAAAAACCCATTCAGGTAATTCTAGTTGCAACTGGTGTGGAGAAACTGGTAAATTGGTTTTTCCACATTTTCTGCTCTGGGCACTCCATCAACAGATATTTTTCATGCATGGTATTTCTGAAGATAATCAAGGAACTCTGAGTGTAATGCCCAGCACATGAATCAACAGATATAAAACAGTTAGAGATGAAATGTATTCTAACCAACAACTTTCCAGGCATCCTGGAGCTCTTTATGCAAATATATGTGTATATATGCATGCATATTGCTAGATGCATAAAATTTAAAACCAAGGGACTTACCTCTTGCTCTGGGTTTCACAGATCAACTCTGCACAGTTCTACATCAGAAGGTTCTCTGAGGGCACTGTCACAAGGTCTGTGATTGGTAGAGGTTGCTGAGCTTTCCCAGCCAGGGTGTGGGGCTTGAATGTGGTGGTGCTACCCTACAGCTTGAGCCTGGTCCCCTCTGCCTTCCTGAAACTACTGTTTAAGAAAATCTTTGATTTTTACCATGGGCATCTGAATGATTTCCTGAAACAAAACTGAAATCCTAGACCTTATCATCAGCCTCCAGGCCAGCTAAGGTCTGTGTCTTCTTGGGGAGACAGTCTAAATCACAGGAAGGTATATGAGGACCATTACATGCCAGCAAAGTCTTCCTTGAAGTCCTGCCCTCCTGTGTCAGTGGCATTACCTGGAGGCTTTCTAAAATGCAGATTGCTGTGACTATCTCCAGTTCTGCTTCTGTACAGCTATGTGAGTGCCTGAGAAGTGAGTCTCCAACTGGTTCTCAGCAGCTGTAGCCCAGGAACCACACTTTATAACCACTGGGCTAAACTAGGGAAGCAACTGTCATTGTCCCCTGAGCCTCCTGAAGCTGCCTCTTGGGGATCCCATTAGACCATCGCATACTTCACCTGGCATAGGAACACCATCTCTTTGATCACCTTGAGGAGACAGAGGGCCATGGAGAAGCATAGGAAGCAGTAAGTTTCAGCAGGGCAAGGCTAGGAGTCTGGGAATTCCAACTTGTTAGGCCAGGTGGTAGCCAAACTGGACAGGACTGGTCTACAGGAATGACAGTTTTACATGCTAGCTGTAAGTCCAAGATCAGGGAGAAATGCAAGACTTTAATGCCAAGAAAATCATCAAGATCACAGGACTAGGGATGTGGCTGAGTGTCAGAGTGCCAGCCTAGCATGAATGAGGCTTTGGGTTCAAATACCCAGTGAGAGGAAGGAAGGAAGGAAGGAAGGAAGGAAGGAAGGAAGGAAGGAAGGAAGGAAGAAGGATTAGCAGCATCATTTGCAGAGGGAAGCCACAGGGTGCAGCTCTAGGCAGAAAAGTTTGACATTTTGTGTGCTTTATAATTCTAGATACAAAGGAATGTGATATACTGAGCCCTCAGAGGGTCACTAAAGTTGAAGGAAGAATCAGAAGATGATTCTGTACCTGATGGAGGCTGACATATAGGGGGCCCTGGGAAGCAATGTGAAAATCTCAGTGTGTGCGACATAAGCTTTTGCTATAGGAAACATAAATATAAACTTAGATGCTTGCTGACATATGAGATTGTTTTTGAGAAACTGGGTGGAAAACATCTAATGTCGATGGCTTTTGTGCACTGTGGATGGTGCACCAAGTATCTGGCTGGTCCAGAAGTGCCTGTTGCATTGTGTCTGCTGGTTCTAGGCCTACCCTGGAAGTGCCAAGAGTGTCAGCCTCATCTGTGTGTGTGTGTGTGTATGTGCATGTGTGTTTGCACATGTGTGTGTGCGTATGGAAGCCAGAGGGCATCCTCACGTGTCATTCCTCACATGCCTTCCACTTTTTTCTTTTCTTTTTTCTGTGATTGGTCTCTAACTGGCCTGGGGTTCACTGATTAGGCTGGGCTTCCTGGCCAGAGAGCCCCAGGGATCCATCTATCTTCCCCTCCCCAGTACTATGCATACAAGCACACTACCATGCTTGGCTTTTTTAAAAACAAACATACACACACAAAATGGGCTCTGGGGATTAAACTCAAATCTTTGTGCGCTTTACCAACTGAGCTATCTTAGCCCTGGTTTTGTTTTTTGTTTTGTTTTGAAACCGAGTCTCTCACTGTGGGTCTAGGATACCTCATTATGTAGCCTAGGCTAGCCCCAGCCTCCCTAGGGCCAAGAATGTAGGTATGAGCCAACCTGAAATCACACTGGGTTCTTCTACACTGTGCTGATGAGCCAGCAAGAAGGTAGAGCTGAGGTCGGCTGTTAACCGTTTTCCCTGCAGGACACTGTAAAGTCCTGGCTGAGCTCTGAGCCTTTCTCAAGCTCTTTCATTAATCATTTAGACTCCTTGGACACTTCCAGAGTCGATGAGGGCACACTGCTTTAAATGAGAAGAAAACATGGACTCGCCTAGAAGGCCTTATTTTTTATAGATAAAAAACTGCACTGACTCATTTCTAATAAAAGAGCATTTCAACAAACTGCTCTTCAGCTGGTAAATTGTCCTTTCCAGAGCATCTTCATTTCATTAAACACTGTGTGTACTGAGAAATTCCCTGGCATGTGGGTCGAAGGGGGCCCATTTTTCCTTCTCAGAGCCTCTAATGAAAAGAACACCACGCTCTACATGTCTAGCATCATCCATTAGCAAGCACACCGCAACTGTCTCAGATGGGTTTTCTTCTTAATGGAGTTTTAATTGCACCGAAAATTCTCTATGCTGGAATAAGATTTGGGATTACATGGGAAGGGGTAAAATGAGTAAGCACAAAAGTGGAACAGGAAGTAAAAAAAAAAAAAAACACCTCGGTTGTGATGGTTGACAGTTAAAAATGAGCAAGGCTGGGAAAGGCTCCCAGTGTGGATAATGGACTTCAACATTATAATTCAACTCAGAGGAGCTTGAAACATAATGGAAGAGATAGAGGACTTTGATAATGCACAGCACGTCTCCCCTTGGGATTCCTGAAAGCATTCCTCCCAGCTCAAAATAGGTCCATAAAGTGAAATCCAGCATGGGTCGAATTGAGTATTCACATGGGTGTCATTGGGAAAACAAGCTTGCACGGCTGGGCTTACCAGCCAACGGGATAGCTTTGAACCCATGGTTGGCATATGTCTTTTGTTGGTCCAAAGTTTGAACAATACTCCTTGAGTCATTGCTATCTGGGGCTGATTGTTAGAGTGGGGATCACTCAGCTTCCTGGGCTGGTTGCTAAAGAGGTCCTGACTTCTGTAAGCTGTCCTTTCTGACAGCAGGCTGCCTCCAGAGCTGGTGCTGGGATGTGGCCAGAGCTCTGTTCTCATACATGGTTCTGCACTAGTGCCAGTTTTCCAGCCTCTTATCATCATCCTATTCCCACAGGTGTCTTTGAGAAAGGATCCCGATCACCAACACCCAGATGAAGAATAAGAGTAAGGAAGCAGCTTCTGATCTTCAGGAAACTGGCACCTTATCAAGCTGTCTAACATGGAGAGAACAGGGACAGCCAGGCCAGGGCCGGGCAGGTAGAGCATGGCCTGATTTTACTTGTGTTGGGTGGACTAGTATGCTAGTCACCTTGCTTCAGAATGCACTGTCAACAAGTGTCCAGAATACCACTTCCCTACTTCCCTCCTTGTACATGTCCCTCTTTGGGTAACTTTTCCTTCCACCATTCTTTAGTCCTTGTCTTTTTCCTCTGAAGGCCCAGACTTAGAGCGTGAAGACCTGGTGAGCAATGCAAAAAACAAACGATAGAAGCATGAGTGAGCCTGCAGTGCCTTTCCAGTGATTCTGTGTTTCTAAAGAGGATGCCCACATGGAGAGGTGGCTCAGCAGTTAAGAGCACTGGCTGCTCTTGCAGAGGACCTGGGTTCAATTCCCATACCCACATGGCAACTAGCAGCCATCTGTAACTCCAGTTCCAAGGAATCTGACACCCTCTTCTGACCTCTGCAGGCATTACATGACATGGGTACACTTACATACATGTAGGCAATACACTCATATATATAAAATAAAAATAATTTTAAAAAGAGGATGCCCACAGAAGGTGACAGGTGACATAGCTCCCATCCTGGACAGTTTGGGGCTATGACTCAGGAATGATTCAAGGCAGGATGGGAGATTATCACGGAGCAGATAACTTGATGTTCTGTGCAGTGGGAGGGCCTTAAGACTTCCTGAGGCAACAGGGTGACTCAGAGGTCTAATATGACCCAGAGTGGCACAGTTCACAGGAATCTCTCCATATACCTGGCTTTACAGGTAGCATGTGGCCTGCGAGAGCCTTCCTTGGTCACTTAGGAAGCTCTCTGTTCGTGTGGACTTTGATTCAGTGTTTACATGCTCATAGGTAATGCTCTGCCTACAATACAAAGTCCCAAGTGGAAATACCTGTGGCTGGGAAACTGGGAAGGAAACTGCAGGGTGTCAGATCCATACACTCAGCATGTTCCACCTCAGCCTTGACATGAAGTTCATGTGAACAGCGTCTGTAAAGTGGTAAATAGTTTTAAAACCAAATTCCAAATCTGGGAAGATAGCTCAGTTAGTAAAGTGCCTGCTATGCAAGTGTGAGACCCTGAGTTTGAACCCCAGAATCCATGTCAAAAAATAAAGTGTGGTGGTATGTACTTGTAATCCAAACAGGTGGCCAGTCAGTTTAGGCTAATTGATGAGCTCCAATCCAGTGAAACAGAATATATAAAAAAAAAAAAAAAAAAGGACAAAACCTGAAGATGAGGTTGTTCTTTGGCTTCTACATGCATATACATGCACACATACACACACACACACACACACACACACACACACACACACATCTACTCCCAACCCAGAAAAATCCCTCTACTACCATGGTAGAGAAAGACTACCCTTTAACTATTGGTTAACTACCTCCTTGTACATGTCCCTCTTTGGAGTAACTTTTCCCTCCACCTTAGTTTAGCCCCTAAACTAGAATGTGCTGAGCATGGGGGCAACTTGCCTACAGAGGACACAGCCCATCACACAGGTGGGCTTTCCACGTGAGGCCAGGCCCATCTCCTCCAAGGATGCTGAAGATCAGATTGATGTTGCTTCTGGATAATTCCATTGCAAAGAGGTGGTGCCTGAGTCTAAGAGGAAACACTCGAGTTGTGAGTATCTTATTCAACCACTAGAAGAATTTGGAAAGGAAAGGATAGAGAAAACAATTCTCTCTCTCTCTCTCTCTCTCTCTCTCTCTCTCTCTCTCTAACTGAGACAGAATTTCATTATGTCATGGAGCTCACTATATAGCCTTGGCTGGCCTCAAGTTTTCAGTGATTCTTGTATTGGGATTACAAGCATGTACCACCAGGTCTGACAAAGAATCATCTCTTCTTTTCAACCTTAAGAATTATATTTATTTTGAAATTATTTATTTTGTGTGTGTGTGTGTCTGTGTGTGTGTCTGTGTGTGTGTCTGTGTGTGTCTGTGCGTTGGTACATGTGCCACAGGACACATGTGGAAGTCAGAGAATAACTCATTTGAGTTGGTTCTGTCTTTCCACTTGGGGATTGAACTTGGGTTGTCAGGTTTGGAGCAGGTACCTTTACCCACTGAGCCATTTTGCCAGCTCCTAAACTTCTTGTTTTTAACTTTCATTTGTCTCAACCAGAGCCTTGCCTGTTGTAGAGAGGAATCAGGACTGACTCAGGAGGACCCAGCTGAAAACTCATCAGAGTGGCAGCAAGCAAAGCCTGGTGCCAATGTCCTTGGGAAAGAGGATGAAGGAGTTTTTCCTTCAAATTACCTTGTTCCATCTCCTCTGCAGCCTAGGATCCTCATTCAGGCTAGAACAGCCCCCAGTGGATGTCTGAGGGCTTTTGTTCCCCCTTTCCTGCTTCTTTCCAGAATCTTGGTCCACCCCCTCCATGACTGTCATGTTTTATCTCAGATCCTGACTCACCAGATAAGGTTGCTGTAATGGAAAATAAAAGCAAAACCAAATGTCAGGTGGTGAGTCAGAGCAAAGTGCTGGGCAGCCATAGAAGAAACTCTGCCCTCCAGGATGACATTCAGGAGAGAGCAGGAAGCTGCCAGAGGGGCATTGTGTCACGCGAAGATGTTTTCTTGCTTTTCCTCTAATTAGTCTTTCCCTAGTTTTCTCCTTTCTGGAAATCTAGGGTGATCCTCTTTACTGCTTCCAGTGTTCGGTGTACAGTGGTTGTCTGCTGTTTGTTTAGAGCTATGGCGTAGCTGTCCCATGTTAGAAAATATCTTAATCGTGGGTTCAAAACCTGTAGCTGGGTGTGGGGCATGGTGGCTCATGCCTGTAATTCCCGCACTTGGGAGGTGGAGGCAGGAAGATCAGGAGTTCAAGAACAGCCTGGGCTACATGAGACTATTTCAAAAAAGGAGTGGGAGATGGGGAGATAGCTTGGTTGATTAAAGTACTTGTCATGCAAGCATGAGGACCTGAATTTGTGCCCAGCACCCATTTAAAAAACTGAGCATGGTGGTATGTACTTGTAATACCAGGACTGGGGAGGCAGACATGTGAAGATCCCTGGGGCTTGCTCGTTAGCCAGCCTAGCCTTCTGCAAGTTCCAGGACCCAGTGAAAACAAGCTGGATGGTTCTTGAGGAATGACACTTGTGATTGACCCCTGGCCTCAGTATCCACCCCCCATGAACATGCATGCACATACACACATAAACACACACAAGTAAGCAAACAAAAAGCAATTAAACCTATGCCCTCAAGAGGTCATTTAGATATCTTTAAGGCTTGTCTTATGCAAAATAAAATCTCAGCATGGCCCTAATCTACTGAACATTCATTCAGACACACACTGAGTCATTCCCTTAATAAAAACATGCTGGTGGCCAGCTCTCCATGGTGTGGCTATACACAGACTCTGCCTCTGTAGATTCACTAGAGATGTGTATATGTCAAGGGTGGGTTTGGACCTCAAAGGTGCCTGTGTGAACTCAGTAAGTCCGAGGACTTAGGTGTCACATAGAAGTGATCTGAATCCTGCTAGTCCTCATATTCCTGAAAACAGTTCAGTGGACAGACTAGAAAAACCTCTCTTGAAAAACATCTGGCAGCAGATAAGCCTGTAAGAAAGTTTAGCTTGACCTTGGTGTTTGGCCAATGTCTGTGAGTCAGTTAGGTTTGCCTTTGGACGTTCAAATAGTCAACTTCATCATCTTTTAGTCAGAGAGAGAGAGAGAGAGAGAGAGAGAGAGAGAGAGAGAGAGACTTGCTATGCAACTCAGACTGGCCTCAAACTCACCTTTATTGCCCCCTGGGCTGGTCCTGAAATCAACTTTGTAACCTAGGCTGACATCAAACTCATAATCCTTCTGCCTCAGCCTCTTGAGTACTGAACTGAGACTACAGATATGTGCTCCCACACCTGGCTTTACACACACACACACACACGAACAAGGACATAGCTGAGTGTGGTGGTGCATGTTACACATACACACACACACATACACACACACACACACACACACACACACACGAACAAGGACATAGCTGAGTGTGGTGGAGCATGCAGCTGGGGCTACAAGGAAGACCCTGTCTCAAAAACAGAAAGAAAAACAAAACAAAACAAAGAACCCCCAAAACAAAGAACAAGGCCATTTTCTTAACTTACTACAGCACAAATCAAGTTGGAGGATTTTATTATACCGATAGCATGCTGTTATCTAAATAATTTCCAGTAATGACCTTTATACATTTTTTCTGATCCAGGATGTGATCTTGTATTTAGTTGTCATGTCTTTTTATTTTCCATTAATTAGAATCAGTTCCTGAGCTTTGTTATTTTTCCTTTGATGACACTGGCATTTTGGAAGAATACAGGCTATTTCTTTATAAAATGTTCCCCCATCTTGGCTTTGTTTCTCATGATTGCAATCAGCTTTCCTCTTGATCAGAGTTGGATTGCTCATCTGGGGCACAATTTCTGCCTAAATGACACCACTCCCTTATGCAAGCATCAGGAGGTACCGGGCCAAGCCAGGCCCATCACTACTGATTGCTCAGTGAAGTTGGTGCCCTCAGGGTCTTTCCACTACAGAGTTCCATTTTCTTTCCTTGCAATTAATAAATGAGTTGTCAGGAAAGACTTCAAGATGGAGAGTGTGCTGTGTTATATTAGTCAGGAGTGAGAGAGAGAGTGAGGAGAGTGGAGAGGGAGAGAAGAGAGAGAGGGAGACATGGAAAGAGAGAAGAGAGGGTAATGAAGAGAAAGAAAGAGAGAGGTGAGAAAGATGGAGAAAAAGAGGGAGAGGTGGTAATGGGGGGCAGGGAGAGATTGGTTTTAGGGACTGGCTCATATGGTCTCTCAGTTGAAGATGCACAGGACAGATGGTGGGTTGGAGCCCCAGAGAAAAGTCAATGTTGCAACTTAGTCTAAAGTTAGTCTAAATTGGGAGTGTAGCTCAGTAGTAGCTGCAAAGGTCCTGGGTTTAAGTCCGAGAGAGAGAGAGAGAGAGAGAGAGAGAGAGAGAGAGAGAGAATAAATAGCAGAAGAAAACAACCAGCAGCCATTCTTAAGCTGGGCGTGGTGGTGCATGCCTGTAATTTCAGGAGGCTGAGGCAGGAGGCTTTCCAGTAGCTGGAGGCAGGCTACATAGAAAGACTCTGACTCAAAATAAAATGGGCATAGTGGTTCATGCATATAATCCTAGCACTTGGGAGGCTAAGGCAGGAGTATTGTCATGAGTTTGAGGCCAACCTGAGGTATAATTTTTGATACTGATTTAAAGATTGATCTCACATGACACATCAAATTAACTATCATACTCAACGAATTTCACCAGTGTTTTTTGCATCTACTCGTCGTTTTAGCCTTATTCAACCTTCGCTCTGATGCTCAGAACAGGAAAGTTTCTGACACCATCATTATTTCTAGTTTCATTTCGGGCATTTCAGATAAAGCTAAATTCTCCCCGCATTGTTCCCCAGTGGCACTGTATATATAATTATTGCTTTCATGTGTATAATTCCACACTACTTCATTTTTCAAAATATTTAAATCCTTACTTCATTTGGAACTTATTCTAAGTACAGGGTGACATATGGATCCAATTTAATTGCTCTATATAGAATCACCCTATTTTCCTATCACTATTTGTTAAAAAGCTCGACAGTCCATATTTTCTCCCATTGATTTGAGATGACATTGTCACACTCTTAAATGCCTAAATAACTTGGGCCTCTTTTTAATTTTTCTTCTAGGAGATAGGGTTTCAATGTAGCCCAGGCTGGCCTCAAACTCTGTATCTATAGCCTCCCTGGTGCTGGACTTACAGACACGCACCATCATGCCTGGCTTTATGTGAGTCTATTTTGATCTTTATAGTCTCTTCCACTAGTGTGTCTTTTCATGCACTCATAGTCTCTGGTTGAATTATAGAGGTTGTACAATATGTTGTGTTATCTGCTGGCAGACAATTGTCTTTGAGTGTCATATTTGTGCACAGCTTATGAGTGGAAGATGCCTAAGTTACAGACTATTTTTCAAGGAAGATATAGCAAATACCCTTGGAAGACAGAGACAGCATCTCCCTGAGGCCTTGGGCAGGCACACATGTGCTCAGTAAGAAAGATTTGGTGCGCTGGGCATGGTGGAGCATGCCTTTAAAACTAGCACTTGGGAGGCAGAGGCAGGTGGATCTCTGAGAGATTGAAGCCAGCCTGGTCTACATAGTGAGTTCCAGGCCAGCTAGAGCTACAGGGAGATCATGCCTCAAAAAAAAAAAAAAAAAAAAAAAGAGAGAGAGAGAGAGAGAGATTCGATTTCCTGACCTCAGAACCTGTCCCTGTTAACACAATCCCTAGCACCGTAAAGCTCGGGCTGATCACTTAGCTCGTGGAGAAAAATCCTGACATCTCACAGTCCTTGATCTCATGGAACAGTCCTCCCTTGGTGGTCTTCTTTTCAAAGATTTATTTTCATTATTTTTAAAGTATGTGTTTTAGTGTGTGTATATACTTGAGTGCAGGTGCCTGTGGAGTCCAGAAGAGGGTGTCAGATCCCCTGGAGCTGGAGTTAGAGGCAGTTTTGAGCCACCTTAAGTGGGTGCTGGGAAACTTAACTCTAGCACCCACCCTCAATCACTGAGCCATTTCTCCAGCCCCCGGTGCTCTTCTTTTTAAGAATTTCCCTGGTATTCTTACATGTTCATTTGTTTATGGAAATTTATAATTACCATTTCCAAAGCAAAGTCTATCAACTAAACACCATAGACTTGTAGTCTATTTCTATGCAGTTTTTTAAAAAAGTATTTTATTTATTTTTATTTTATGTATACGAGTATATTGCCTGCATGTATATGAGTGCACCCATGTCATGAAATGCCGTGGAGGTCAGAAGAGGGCTTCGGATTCCCCTGGAACTGGAGTTAAGGATGGTTCATAGCCACCATGTGGGTGCTGGGAATCGAGCTCGGGTTCTCTGCAAGAGCAGTCAGTGCTCTTAACCACTAGCTATCTCTCCAGCCCCGTTATGCACTGTTCTAACAGCACAAATCAATGACTGTCTTCATGTTTGAATGTTTCTGCTTTTCATTTTCTTCAGCTTCATAATCCAGGTCCTTATTAATTTATACTTGAATTATGACTCTTCCTAAAATCAAATCTTGCATTTTGCTTTAAATAAATGGTGAGAATACCCTGTAGGATAAAGATGGTCTGGGATTTAACAAAGCCTGAATGCCATCTGTAAAATGGGGTAATAGCCAATCAGTGAGTGTGTGGGAAGAATGAGTCAACAGGTGCATCAGGCAATGTAAACTCAGTACTGGCAGCCGTCGGTGTCATAATTGCCCCTTTTCTGTCACTGAGAGCCTTTGTCTCAACTCTCTTCAAAATTATAGTTCCAGTCATTCTAATATGTGCAAATCTGTAGAGTAAAGAAAATTGGCATGATTCTTTAGAGTAAAGAAAATTGGCATGATCCTTACAGTTCAGAAATATGATTAATTGGACACCTATTGAACATGGATTCATTAATTTGACTAATGTGGTTATTTATCATCTACAAATAATGTCTTTTGCCTCAAATTTATCTTTTAATTGAAAAAACCTTTTACATTTCTCCTGGAGGCCACTACCTAATTATTTTTCACAATGGACTGAGAACAAAGCCTTCTTACTCAGAAAGGGATTGTAATGGAAGGTTTTGTTCTATATCAGAACTATTGTGATAATCCTGAGTCCTCTGTCCTTGGAAATGTTTGTGCACAGACTGAAGCTGGTGGAGGCATTGCTGTAGTCTTCAGAGTTTAACTTGAATCTGGCTATTGGCTTTAAGGAATAGTTTTCATTTCTCAATATCTAGTTTTAATACTAAACGTCTTGCATTTTAGGTCAAAATATGATAAAGTGATGATTTCCAACAACATGCTAACATTTATTTTTAAGTATTTTGCATTTGATTATGTGTGTATATGTGTATGTGTGTGATGTATATGTATGTGTCTTCATCCTTCATGCACATGTATGTGGAAGTCAGAGGACAACTTCCTGGAGTTACTTTTCTCCTTCTACCATATAAGTTCCAGGGATCAAATTCAGGCCATTAGGACTGGTGACAAATACCTTTACCCACTAAACCATCTTACCAGCCCACTTTTATTTCTTATTTTTTGACAAGTTCTTGTCACATAGGTCGGGCTAGTCTGGAACTCACAACCATCCTCTCACCTCAGCCCTGAATGGTGGGATTGAAGGTGTGCACTATCATGAAAAGTTTTTTGTTTTTTTTTTGCTTTATATATATAATTTTATTTGTTATTTTTATTTTATGTGTATGTGTGTATTGCCTACATGTAGGTAAGTGTACCCATGTCATATAATACCCGAGGAGGATAGAGGACAAAAGAGGCTGTCAGATCCCCTGGAACTGGAGTTATGGACAGTTGTTAGCTGCCATGTGGGTGCTGGGATTTGAATCTGGGTCCTCTTAACCACTGAGCCATCTCTCCAGCCCCTTATTTGCTTATTTATTTATTA
>NW_008359681.1:822708-831160 GCF_000622305.1 Nannospalax galili | reverse complement strand
TTTATTTTGGTCTTTTTGAGACAGGGTCTCCCTGTAGCCCCAGCTGTCCTTGAACTCACAGAGATCCACCTGCCTCTGCCTCCCGAGTGCTGGGATTAAAGGCATGCTTTGTTTGCTTACTTTTAAAGCCTACACCTAAAACACAGAGTCCTGAGATACTAAAGTCACCCAGCACACATAGTTAACTTGTCCAGAAAAGGACAAAGGCAAGGCCTGGCCTGTGTGGGTCTCACAGAGAAGCCAGGCTCTTCCAGTTTAAAACTAACCCTTCTGAGATGGGTGCGGTGGCGCATGTCTTTAGTCCCAGCACTTGGGAGGCAGAGGCAGGGGGATCTCTGTGAGACTGAGACCAGCCTTGTCTACATAGTGAGTTCTAGGCCAGCTGGGTCTACAGGAAGACCCTGTCCCAAAAAACAAACAACAAAAACAAGAGAACATAAAACCAACCCTTTTCTCAGGCCGAGCAGGCCAAGGAAGAAAATTCTTACCATGAATCCTTAAGAACTGCTCTAAGCTGGAAACCAAGTTAGTCAACATCAGCTGGTGAGCAAGGATGAAAGATCTGAAGAACACAGTTCTCTGGAAGGAACTGTTGGTAGGACTGTGTGAGCTGAAGAGCTGGAGAGACAGTACAGGGTGCTAACATCAAAGTTGTACCAGGGTGCTATCCAGGTCTTCTTAGTCTCCTTAGCCCTTCCCTCGCACTTCTGCTCTCATTATTTCCACACTTTGGAGGGCCAGAAACTGCTGTACTGTGATGAACTCTGCTTCAGTAGAAAGTGGAAATACAGTCTCCTTAGCCCTTCCCTCGCACTTCTGCTCTCATTATTTCCACACTTTGGAGGGTCAGAAACTGCTGTACTGTGATGAACTCTGCTTCAGTAGAAAGTGGAAATACGGCCTGTATTCCTATGGTGTTAATTGACTCTGCCCCTTAAGTACCTTACCTTGCAGGAGCATCACAACTCTCCCTGGCTGTTAACAGCATTTCAGCACTACTACATTTCCTGCTAGTGCCTGGCTTGAGCTTCCCATGGACATTCTGGGTCCACTCTTCTGGCTTCAGCTAGCCTCTGCCCAAGGAGGCTAGTCTGTCTGAGTTGCCCGAGGAGCCCCTTGCTCTCTGGCTTCCTGTTGAATTCAGTCAATGGGGGACAGGAGGAGAAGGTCCTCAGAGGCAGATTCCCTTTCAGGTTGCCTGGGGTTAGCTGCTTCCCTTACCAAAGACACAGCCCTTACAGCTCCCTTTCTCGCTGCATCAGTGACCATTCCCACCCCCTATGCCTACATCCAGCACTGGGTCTTCGCAAGACCCAGGTCCTCCAATAGCTAAAGAAAAAACCAAAGACCCAGCAACAGTGCTTTTCAGGTTCTCAACAGAAGGGCTCATCCCCTTGCTTCCCCATAGTGATCAGGTCAGTACACAGAGCTGTGACTTTCCCTTTGACCCCGCCTCCTACACATGAGCAGACAGGCAAGAGCTGTGAGACATATGATGAAATCTATTTGGAAAATGTACTAAGAACAAGCAAATCAGAAAAGAAAAATGAAGAACAGCTTGGAAGAAACAATCTACATCAGGGAAGAAAGACTGAAAAGTATTAGTACCCATAGCCTACAAGTTAGAAGATGCTGTCTGTAGTCACCGACTAGAGGAGAATATTGCAATAAATAGCAAAACAGATTATTTTCTTTCTTTCTTTCTTTTTCACTTTATTTCTTTCTTTAGAGACAGGATTTTTCTATATCATTGTAGCTGGCTAGGAACTTACTTTGCAGCCCAGGCAAGTCTTGACCTTGTGGTGAGCCTCTTATCTCTGCCTCTTAAATGCTGAGATTACAGCTATACATCACCATGTCTGTCTTCAATTCACAGAGAGAGAGAGAGAGAGAGAGAGACTGAGGTAGCCCCAGCTGGCCTCAAGCTGGATATACTAGTGAGGGATACTTTTTTCTAATTTATTTTCAATTGCTGTGACAAAATACCAACTTGGGGAGGAAAGCGTTTATTTGGCTTACATTTCCTGGGTCACAGTTTAGCACTGAGGGAGCCCAAGGTAGGAACTCAGGGCAGGAACCTGGAGGCAGGAGCTGAAGCACAGGCCGTGGAGGAATGCTGCTTACTGGCTTGCTCCCTGGCCTATGTTCAGCCTGCTTTCTTATACAATACAAAACAACCTGCCCCGGGGGGAGGAACCACCCATAGTGGTCTGGGCCCTCCCACATCACTCAAAAAATAAAAAAGAATACCCCACGGACAATCACCACAGGTCAGTCCAATGGAGGAGATTCCCCAGTTGAGGCTCCCTCCACTTAGGTGTGTCAAGTTGACAACTAAAGCTGTCCAGGCACATACTTTGAACTCTTGATCCACCTGCGACTGCTTCCCAAGTGCTGGGATTACAGGTGAGCACCATCATGCCTAGCTTTTAATCCAGATTTTAAAAGATCCTTTGGATTAAAGACATGATGATAAAACTAAGAGAAAATACATAATAAAGTCTGACATGGTTAAAATCCATTTCACAAAATGAAATGGATAGGACATTTGACGGCTGGTCAAAGAACAGTCATATTGAGATAGGAGTTTTATGGAGAGCAGAAGAAATGGAAAGGAGAAAATTAAAAATAAAAAAACATTCCAGGGGGCTGGAGAGATGGTTCAGCAGTTAAGAACATTCTGGTTGTTCTTGCAGAAGAGCCGGGTTCGTATCCCAGTACCTACATGGTAGCTAACAATGGTCTGTAACTCCAGTCCCAGGGGATCTGACAGCTTCTTCTGTCCTCTGTGGGCACTGCACAACACGGGTGCACTTACCTACATGTAGGCAATACACACATACACATAAAATAAAAATAACAAATAAAAATTTTTTAAAATTCCAGTTTCTGACAATCAAAGGGCGCGTTTTCTCCATTTGAAAATCCCCCTGAGCACCCAACATAATGGATAAAAATGAACTCAGGCCAGATACATCACCACAAAATTTCAAATTATAGGTTGAGTATCCCCAATCCAAAAACTAAAATCTGAAATGTTTCAGAATCTGAAACATCTTGAACGCTGACACAAAGCCCAAAGCAGAAAAGTCTTACCTGGCTTCATGAGGTAGGCGGCAGTCAAAACGCAACGTATGAAAAATACCACATGAAACCACCTTCAGACTATGTATAAAGTGTATAGGAAACACTCCCCACCCAAGCAATTCCCATCCCCAAGATATCTTATTTTATATATACAAATACTCCAGATGGAAAAAGGTTCCCCAAATTCAAAACACTTCTGGTCTCAAGCATTTTGGATAAGGGATGCTCAACCTGTACTAGAATCCAAGGGATGGTACACATTTCTAGGGGACAAACATGCCTATATACGATGGTTAATCTTCATTGTTAACATGGAAACACACCTCTGGTGTGTACACGAAAGTATTTCTAGAAAGGTTTAACTGAGCTGGGACGAACCTACCTGAATATGGGTAGGCATCATCTCATGAGCTGGAGTTCTGGACTGAATAAGGAGAAAGCAGACTGAGCACCAGCATCCATCTGTCTCTGCTTCATGGACTATGGATGCAGTGTGAATGGCTTCCTTATGTTCCTGCTGCCATAACTTCCCTACCATGATGAACTGTACCCTCCAACCGTGGATCAAAATAAACCCTTCTTCCTTAAAGTTTTTTTTTTCATGTATTTTACTATAGGAATTAATAAGCCTAATATGCTATATAAAATATCAGCACTGGGGCTGGAAAGATGACTCAGCAGTTAAGAGCACTGGCTGCTCTTGCAGAGGACCTAGGTTTGGTTCCCAGCACCCACATGGTAACCAACCATCTGTAACTCCAGTTCCAGGGGATCTGACCTCTTCTGACCTCTGCAGGTGTACTTACATGCATGCAGGCAACACACTCATACACATAAAATAAAAATAATAGATAAATAAATAAACACAATGCAATAAATAAAATATCAATAGAGACTGTCTTGGACTTTTAATAGCAACACCAAAAGCTCAAACACAAGGAAGAATGCTTTCAAAACTCTCAGGAAAGAGCAGCTGCCAATTGGAATTCTGTACCCAGTCAAATGCCAATCAAATGGGAGAGGAGGCTAAAAATATTTTCAGACCTGCAAGATCATAGGGGGGAAAAAGAGATGAAAGTAAAATTCAAAGTAGAGAAGTGAAGGAAGTCCCAGGATAGTCTATAAAGGACTTCTCTGGAACTCTGCTGAACAATAGGTTCCTATTCTTAGACTGGCATTTTGAAGAAGGTTCCAGAAGAAACTTCAAGATATTGAAACTGACAGAAAATTTTTTGATAGACCGTGTATAATATTCTACTAAAGCGTTGGCCCTCACTGTTCTATATCCCCTTTGCTCTGTTTACTTTTGTTAGCATTTATCAACACCTAAGTTTACATTCTGTGTTAGTTCATCTGGCCTACATCTATACTTGGAAAATAACGATGCTTAATATATGTTGAATGGGAAAATTAATGGATAAGGACATTAGTAAGATGATACAGACCCCGGCGTGTGGAAAATGCTCTATAACTGTGAATCTCTTTCCTAAATATCTCAGTAAAGCCTGTTGCTGTCCTGTGCAACTTGGTGTTGTCCTGAGGAACAGGGAGCCCTGCTGGAATCTTTACTGAGTTCAAACAGACTAGCTAAGTCCACCTCTGCCAATCTCAAGATAGAAACTTCTAGAAATATAAATCTCAGTATCTGACAAGGCTTCTGATGGTTAAGTATGAAAAATTCCTAGGAAGCTATTTGTGACGCTTACAAAAATCTTTTGTTGTCACAGTTTACGCACAGTGTACTCTTCTGCCATCTTGTGGCCAAGATGGGATACTGCCAGACAAACATGACAGTATTTTGTTTGATGTCTTCTGCAGCAAGCCCTCCTCCCAGAGCCCAGTCCTACTTGACCTTAGTCCTCCAGTTCAGACACAGCTCTCACTACTAACTTGATCATGGTTTAACCCTAAATAGTGAGTCTGGGTGATTACCAAATACTTGTAAAAATCTATCAAAGCAGGCAAGGCTGTATGTATTTTGCACCCCTAAGCACTAAACAAATGGGGATGGCTGTTTCCTTTAAGTTGTATTTTTGCGACACCTCTCTGAGGGTGATGCTACCACACAACCTGTATTTCAGATAAGAAGACTGAACATCAGAATTGTAATTCCTTGTTCATTGTATCAGTTACTTTTCTTGTTGCTCTGACCAAATACCTGACAAGAAGCAACTTGCAGAAGGAGGGGTTTATTTTGGTTCACAGTTCAGGAGTGCAGTCTATCATGCTGGAGAAGGTACTACTCATAAGAAGCAAAACGGGGGCTTATGCCAAAACCTTGGGCTCTACAACCTAAACTATGATCACTCTTCTATACTTTTCCAGGAAGTCAAGTGTAGAGTGTGGTAAACATGACTCCTTCTGGCTGAAAGTAGGTGCCTTGGTCCCTTGTAGGTTCTTCTCTGGTCCCATGTCTATGAAGATATAAGGGGAACTGGAGGTGTCCTCAAGTCCTTTCTGAAGAAACATGTCAGACAAATAATGGCGTCCTGAAGTGAGAAGGAAGAAGAAAGGAGAAGAGAGGAGAGGAGATGGGAGGGGAGAGAAGGGGGGTGCAGAAGGAAGGGATGACGAAGGGAGGGGAGACATAACTTTGCTCTGTAGGGACAAACATGGCTTCTCTGCTTCTCCCAAGCCAGAGTATGGACATTCCCAACAATAGGGGTACAGAGTCTCCATAAAGTCACAGTCATGTTTGGATTTATCTCTGTCATTTGCAAAGCTTCTGGACCTTACACACACTGCTTACCTGCCTTGTGCCTCAGCTGTCTCCTGGGGGCGCCAGTGGATGCTGGGACACTTCCACTGAGGATGTTCTAAGTCCTAAAACACTTGGAGCCTATGGAGGTTTGAAGGAGAAATGTTCTCCATAGACTCAGGTATTTGAACACTTGGTACACAGTTGGTAGTGATGTTTGGAAAGGTTATGAAATCTATAGGAGGTGATTTATAATCTTACCCCACTTCTGCTCTCTGCTTCTTGTATGTGGCTAGAAATGTGATTTCTCAGCTTCCTGTTCCTGCCGCCATGCCTGCCACTTGCCACATGTCTGCCTGCCACAATGGACCCATCCCTTGGAACCTTAAGCCAAAATTAACTCTTTCTCTATCAGTTGATTTTAGTCATGGTGTTTTATCACAGCAATGAAAAATAACTAATACAGAGTGCTTACAATAGGCTGTTTCAAAAGTAACAATGTTATCTCCCATATCCAGTCCATCAGAGAACCCAGTGTCCCCAGCAGGCTCCTTCCTGGTCACCACCTTAGCTGAGCCACCCTTCTGTAGGTCACGTGGGATCCTGATTCTATACTTGACCTCTTTCAGCTGATTCTTCAGGCAGCAGCTAGAGGGATTCCACCATAGCATTAGTCAATCGTTGGAATCTTCCCCCCAAAAAAATCCAGGCCACCCCTCCCCCTGCAACTACTCCCTCTCTGGACTGAATGTTGATAAGCACATCTGCTGCGGCCTTGTGGCTTCCTTCCTACAAACCCAGCTCCTAATCCCTATACCCAGACTCAAGACCTTGAATTACAACTTTATATTTATTTAGTGCCTTCCTTCCTTGTAACTCCTGGCACATAGGTTAGGTCATGTGGTGTGGAAGTTTCGCCTTCCTTCTGGAAATCTACAAGGATAAGGAACTCCCTTTGTCCTTTGGAACTGAAGGATGTCCCCCTTCAGGATCCGTGCCATACTCTGTGATAGTCCTAACAAAGCTCTTCTGAAAGGTAATTCATCTCAGCTTCCTTTCTATCAACCTGTGACATCTGTTATCATTTCTAATAGAACACAGGGCTTTATGCTTGGCAGGTAAGCAAACACTCTACCAACTGAGCCACATCCCTAGCCCTGCTTGGTGTCTTTAGTCCATCGTCCTGAACCCATTCCCAAATAGCACACAGCCTTCTCCATTGTTTCCTTGCTAATCAGATTATTGTTGATGGTCCATCTGCTGTTGCTACAACAGTTTGGGTCTTGCCATTCTTTGATGTACCCCAAGTGCCCAGGTGGTATTGACCCAGGGTGAGTGTTCAGTAAGCAAAGGTTAGGAAACAGCACCAAAAATAACCTCAACTGATTGCTGATGCCTCACAACAACCCTGGGTGATCTACACTGTTTTACACATGATGGCATTGTCTCTACAGCCTGCTCAAGTTCACGGAGCTAACCAGATGAGTCAGACCTGCAGTCTAACTTTCTAGAAACCTATTCAACCTAAAGAGGGTGGCTGTCCAGCCTGGCAGGGGGTATCCTCTGTCCCTCAGCACTTTCATAACCTCCCCAGTGCCTCCCTCTTGCAGGCAATTTGTCCTCAAATTGATTGTTCTTTGGTCAAATCACTCCACTTACCTGGGGTGCTCCAGGGCCTTCCTGTAAGAAGTCCCTGCCCACTCTCTTTCACAGGCCATATGGTCAGGGCTTTGCTCTGGGGTTGCTGGCCTCTGCTGCTGATTCTATACATTCTTTCCCTAGTGGTGCCATTTAGGTTTATTTTTTAGTATTAAAGCCAAGAGTGGACCCAGACTCTGAGAGCTTGACCCTTCTGATGTCTCATAGAACTGTGTTCTCTAGCCAGGATTCATTCATATTTTTATTGAAGCACTCTTTCAAGCAACAATTTGGGAAATAGAAGCTAGGTTTCACCCTTATCTTATCAGAGAATCTTGCCCTTTGATCCCTAGGTCTAAAATATCTCTCACGCAGCATCAAATAGAAGTCTCAATTACTCTCACTGTTTTCAATGAGAATAGCATGCTGCCTTTAGCATTTTGATATGCCTTGATATGTTAATCAAACACATCCACATTCATTCACTATCTTGAGTGGAGAGTAATGTGGGGTCCTGAGGGTTTAGGGTCTGGTGCCCAGGTCACAAGAGGAGCACATAGCTTAGTGAACTTGTTTACATTATAAACAGTTTTTCAGCGCAAGTTTAAGTAAAAGCCATTGGTCCAGATTCTGTCCATATTGTACCATTTAGATTTTTGTTTCATCTTTTCTGTGAGCTCTTTAGGGACAATGGACACACACACACACACACACACACACACACAAACACACAAAGATATTAATCTAGAAGCATACTGTTCTCTCAATGCCAGATGCAAAGCATGTGATGGAGCTTGGACGACCACCAAGACCATTAATGCAGGTACAATGGAGGGACATAGAGGGTCCGTATTAACAAGAAAAGTACTAATTCAGACTTTATTGTTGGAGATCCAAGAAAGGCTTCCTGAAGGAGGTTAAAGAGAAGAGTCATTAATGATGAAGTGAGACATTTGGACAAAGTCTTTGAGTAGGTGCATCATATTGGAAAGTTATCTATTACCAAGAAATAATGATTATCATTTATTT
>NW_008359681.1:820228-822264 GCF_000622305.1 Nannospalax galili | reverse complement strand
CTGCCCACAGAAGAATTTCCTGCTATCAGAAAGTACCCATCTCCTGTTTTTTTGTTTTTTTGTTTTTATGAAAAAAAAACAAAACAAAGCAAAACAAAACAAAACGCCAAAGTGGAAAAGAGCCCCAAGGAGTGGGGAAGAGAGAAGCAAGGAAGCCCCCTACCAATGTGGGAAGCATGACTTCCAACTATTCTATGCTTTTCTGCTGCCCTGCCCAGTTTATTTGGATAATCCGGCCAGAGACTCCCTAGGGCTTCAAGCAACCCTGGGTGGGCCAGGGACTACAAGATGAATTTTGTTTTTCTCCAAGAAGAAGGGAAGGCCGCTCTCCAGCCTCACAGACCTATTGGCTGATTTCCCATACCCCTTGGATGCTCCACGAGTCATGAGATGCTAGCCAAGGCCCAGAAGTGGTTATAGTCATCATCTGCACCCCACAGGGAAGGGATACTCAGGGGATAGTGCTCAGAGGAAAATGTGGACAGATCCCGTAATAAGCAAATGAAATAGATTAGCTGGGACCAGCTTCTGCAAACCCACCATCGAACCTCCAAAGTACCTAGGCTCATCTGGGAGAGTTTCAGAAAGCAGCATCTGGCATAGGGTTTGTCCAGGCAGGGCCTGAGCATCTTCCCTGTGCTTGGCCATGAATTGGATGAGTTAGACCCTGTCCCTGGGGAGCTCATAACTGAGGGGAGGGACAAACAAAGCCTTCCCTAAGGGATTCTGATCAGCCTGGGGGGCCAGGGAGTGCAGGAGCTCAGGGTGAAATCAAATAGACTGGAGAGAGGAGCAGGGAACTTGTGTGTTCTGGCTGGAGCTGAACTAAGGACAGCAAGTGAGGCAGGCAGGCTCCTGTTTGGCACCCAGCACAGAGGCTCTGTGAACCAGAGCCCTAAGAGCTCCTGATACTGGTAAGAGCTCCTGATACTGGTAAGCGCTCCTGATAGATACTACTTCTCTCTGCTTCTCCTCCCTCCCCCCCCCTCCCTCCCTCCTTCTGCTTCCCAACCCTCTCTTCTTTCCTTCCCCCCCTCCCTCCTTCCCTCCCTCCCTCCTTCTTTCCTTCCCTCCTTCCTTCCTTTCTTTTGAGACAGGGTCTCCCTGTAGCCCCAGCTTGCCTAGAATCCACTATGTAGACCAGGCTGGCCTTGATCTCACAAAGATCCACCTGCCTCTGCCTCCTGAGTGCTGGGGATCAAAGGTGTGTGCCACCATGCCTGGCTTTCTCAGTTTTCTTATCTCATAAATGAAGATCATAAAACCTTCCTCATTGTTATAAGGATTAAGATTGAGGTACTCCATCCATACAGTAGATTAAACACTGGTAGCGTGAGGTGGCTGGTATGGGGCTGGCAGCCTCTGCCCTGGGGCCAGACTGTGAGCATAGCCTTGGGTGGGCTACTCGCTCTTCCTGTGTCTTCCTTCTGGGAATGGAATAATAGTAACCCACACCTAAAGCTGTTGCTGGGATTGTAAATTTGTATAGAATTCCAGAGAATGCTGAACCTGGTATCTGCACATGTCCAGTGTTCCATATATGCTAAGATATGGTCGCTTGTCATAAAATATGATAATATAAATTTTTGCTGAATGAATGTGTGCTAGATAGCTTAGGTATCAACTTGACACACCTGGGAAGAAGGACGCTCAATTGGGAATTTCCTCTATTAGACTGGCCTGTGGGCATGTCTTGATTTTTTTGTGTAATGTTTGAGGACCCAGTCCACTATGTGTGGTGCCACCCCTGAGGAGATGGTCCTGGGTTATATAAGAAAGTAGGTTGAGCTTAGGCCATAGGAGCAAGCCTACCTCCAGGTTCCTACTGGGTCTTGAGTTTCTAGTCTGACTTCCCTCAGTGATGGACAGCTACTTGGAAGAGTAAGATGAAATAAACCCTTTCCTCCCCAAGTTGGTTTTGGTCAGAGTGTTTTATCATAGCAACAGAAAGCCAAGGAGGACAGCATGACATCTATGGCTAAAATAGTCACCAACAATGAAACTTGAATGTTTAATAAAGTATTTATTTATTTATT
>NW_008359681.1:811459-820153 GCF_000622305.1 Nannospalax galili | reverse complement strand
GGCCTTGCACTCACAGAGATCCGCCTGCCTCTGCCTCCCGAGTGCTGGGATTAAAGGCATGCGCCACCATGCCTGGCTCTAAAGTATTTAAAAAATATATTTTATTTATTATTTTTATTTTATGTGTATGAGTGTATTGCCTGCATGTATATGCGTGCACCCGTGTTGTGCAATGCCGCGAGGTCAGAAGAGGGCTTCGGATTCCCCTGGAACTGGAGTAAGGACGGCTCATAGCCACCATGTGGGTGCTGGGAATCGAGCCCAGGTCCTCTGCAAGAGCAGTCAGTGCCCTTAACCGCTGAGCCATCTCTTCAGCCCCATACTAAAGTATTTTTAAAAGCCTAAAAGTGATTTAAACATTTTAGTGCCCTGAAATAAATGACATCCACAAAACCAATGAAACAAAACCGAAACAGCAGGCACAACAAAACCACCCCCAAAACAAACTCCCCCCCCAAAAAAGAAAGAAAACTCATGGATCATATGGAACCAGAACAAGACCAGGCTGACAGAAAAAGATGCCTAGGATGCTGTAAAATCTTTGGAAATCTTCAGAAAATATTTTGGATTTTAGGTATAAGATATGAAGTTTGTTCTAGGGTTTTCTTTCCCAACCCTATATGGAATCGTACTTAAACAGACAATGTACTACTTTGGACAGCATGAAATTTAGAGAAAGGTAGGAGAAAAGGAAGGAAGGAAAGAAGGGAGGGAGGAAGGGAGCGAGGAAAGGATTGTTAGGAAAGGCAGAGTGCAGAATTAATGGCCCCCTGTGCCTAGGCTTTTACACTAGAATCATCTGTCTCAATGAAAACATACTTGGCTTAAATTCTAATAATTTGCCTGATTCTTTGCCTCTTTCATCTCATTCTTCATGGCCTGAGATGTTTAAAACTTCTACTTAACAAGCAAAGATCAGCACCTTGTGGAGACTGGTGAACAAGTACTCACAGAGCTGACTAAAGAAAGCTAGGGAACCCAGGTCTGAGAATGTTCTGGTGTTATGGGAGCTCAGAGAGGCAGTATAACCTAATGTGGCAGGGAGGGGCAACAGGAGAGCTCGTGCAGGAAATGGTCTGAAAATGAAGTAAGGGGGCGATGGGCGAAGAATGGGTTTCAAGACCTAATTTTTTCCGTTTTGATCTGAGAATGTGAACTTGATGGGCTTCAGAGAGAGAAGTCCTGTGTTGACTGGATCAGAGTATGTATAAAGACATGAAAACATCCAGAGAAAAGAAAGCCTTATGGGCCCTAGTTAAGGAGTTAGGATATGATCCCAGGCCAGTTGTGTTGAGTGAGGTCTGATGATCATGTTGTATCATGATGATCATGTTGTATCATGATGATCCTACTGTAGATTTTGAGTGCATACAGCCTTCATGTGTAACAGTGTTTGTTTAGGAAGCATCTTCAAGATCAAACATAGACTGTTCCTCCTAATCCAGGATCCGGTTTCCATCTTTAGAGCTGTATACAAGTTTGTCTAAAAACTATCACCTGTTTGAATAAGAATACCAATGTAAGATCATCCTGGGTCTGACATCTGGGATTATTACATCATAAATATGTATAAGATGTTGGAGATGTAGCTTGATCTACCATATATGAAGCCCTGTTTTACATCCCTAGAACTGCATAAAACTGGGCACAGTAGCACATGCCTTTAATCTCAGAACATAGACAGTGGAGGCAGGAGGATCAGAAGTCCAAGATTATCCTTGGCTATGCATTGAGTTTAAGACCAGCCTGGGACATAAGAGTTCTTGTCTCAGAACATACAAACAAACAAACAAACATCTGTAGGGTCAATTAGGTACTGGGGGTTTTACAATGTTTTGGAGAAACTTTAACTTCAAGCAGAAAAATGCTCATCAGAGTCAAGAAAAAACCCTGAGATATACATATGTATCTCAGAAAAATTCTAGTAATAAAAGGCATATAGTTTTTCCTGGGGAAAACAGGACCAAGAAGAAATATTGATGTTTCATGTCCCTGGGGTTTATCCTATGTGAGAATTGTTTTTTTAGTGCTTTTATTAGCTTCCAATGACATTTTAATGAATATATATTGATAGTATAACCAGATAGCATGCTAGAAATTTCTAGTCCAACCCAAAGACACACAAATACTTATTCTTAAGAACATGATTTATTTCATACAAGTGAAACTTCAAAGCTCATTACTGGCCTTCACTTGAGTGGTCTTTTGAGTTATACATAATTTAAAAAGAGGTAGGGCAAACAAAACTAGAAAAACAAAATCCCCAGAGGAAAAGTTGTCAATTCCTACTAGCCAATACACACTTTACACTATCAAAAAACTCAAAATTCAACATCATTTTCATAAAATGAAAGTGTTAGAAAGAAAACAACATAGAGTACTGTTATCTTTTCAAAATTAAATTAGTCCAACTAAGTTCACTTCTGTGGCAGGAGAAGAGCTGAATGCAAATATGGTGTCAGTGTTTTAAAAAGTATGTGCCTCTCTCTTTCTCTTTCTCTCTCTCACTCCCCCCTCTCTCTATATACATTTTAAATAGAATTAAAAAATATTTCCTCCAGAGTTTCATATCCATATCTGGCAGCTTAGAACATAGCTTTGTTGGTGTGGTTGACAGTTCCGGTCTTCCCCTCTAAGGGCCATCCAATGGGCTGTCCTGTCCCCCAGGGACAGAGGTCAGAGCATATGCTGGGCTCAGTCTACTTTCTACTTGCCTTCTGGCCTTTACATCTTTGTCTGTGGGGCAGGTTCCAACATGGGATACAGGCTGTTCTTTGCTGCATTCTTTTTCTTCTCATCCTCGTCAAACTGAGCCTCAATCTCTGCTGGGTTGACATAGGTGTAGAATCGAGCCATGATGGCAAATATCACACAGACAACCAGAAGTAATCCAGCGAACAGAATGTACTCAGCCCACTTTGGAGGGATGAGAGTTGGAGAAAGAAAACAAATACACAAATCAACCACAGGTCATATTAACATATATATCACATGTACATTTTCTTGCTACATCTAGGTGGAATGTGCTGTGAAATGAAACTGTTATGGAAAATTGCAATCAATATAGAGATGCACTAACTTTTCTTAAGTGCCCAAGGAACAGGTAGAATTTTTTCTAACTGCACATATGAGATGTTGAAACACAAGGTTTGGGGAAGATGAGAGATGGTTTCTGAAACAGTCCTTAAGGTTCATGACTGGTATCTGCAGGGCACAGACCAGCAAAGACCAAATAGTACCCTTGCAGGTAAAAGAATGTGCTGGGCATTACCAAGATCAGAGCCTGTGTTATTTTTTTGGTGACATCTGAGCTCCAGAGCATGTAGCATTAGCATTAGCACACCCTATGGTGATTCCCAACACAGGAAATAGTGAAACTATTCTAGTGGCAGGAAACCATCAGGTAGACTTTGTGTGTGTGCAACAGTGCTGGGGATGAAGTTTAAGTATCAGAAAAGCCTTTGTTTTATTTTAACTGCAAAAATTATAACCATTTCAAGAAAGTCCTTAAGTTATAATGAAAGTTTCTACATAAGGTATCTAGTTTTCTTTTCTTTTTTTCTCTCCTTCCAGTGCTGGGAATAGAACCTAGGCCCCTGAGCATGCTAGGCAAGTACTCTATCATGAAGCTATACCCGCAGTCCACATGTCCAGGTTAAGACTTTTTAAAAAAATACTTTATTATTGTTTATTTTATGTATATGAGTGTATTGCCTACATGTAGATAGGTGCACCTGTGTCACGCAATGCCCACAGAGGTCAGAAGAGGGAGTCAGATCCCCTGGAACTGGAGTCACAGATGGTTGTTAGCCACTATGTGGGTGCTGGGACTTGAACCAAGGTCCCCTGCAAGAGCAACCAGTGCTCTTAACTGCCGATCCATCTCTCCAGCCCCTAGGTTAAGGTTCTTAGGTGGAAATCATTGAAACTAGTGAAGATGTTTCCTTTGATAGTAAACCACCTTAGGACATATGTACTTTTAACTCAATATGGTTGATTTGGTTGTTAGTTTCCAAGTGAGTAACATAGAGTAACCAGCACATACTCTGCCTCAAGACTATTGGTGGCAGCCCTATCTGACTAGTCTGGTAATGTTCTCTAGCCATTGGCCAGAAAGAAACATTTACAGATAGCTAGTGACAGTCATGGTGATGACCATTAATATCTGGGAGGGTAAGAAGTTCAGGGTCATTCTCAGTTCCAAGCAAGTTTGAGGCTAGCCTGGACTACATGAGATCTTTTCTCAAAGACTACAGAAACGAAAGACAGGCACACCCAGCCTCCTTTCCCCTTGTACCTGTTGGCTGAAGTGGCCTGCTCCTGCCACAATGAGCACAATGATGTTGCCCACCGCCACGGTCAACAGCCATCCTGCCTGGAGCACCGACTTCATGTTGGAAGGAGCCTGAGGAAGCAAAGCAGAATGAATCAGACTCTGGATTCTAGCCTCAGGCCAGGAGAAGTCAACCCACCCACTCACTTCACCAAGCATCCTTAAACTATAGTTTAGAGATAGGTTTAGTCAGGCATGGAGACTTACACCTGTAATCCCAGCACTTGGAAGGCTGAGACAGGAAGATCACAAGTTTGAGGACAACCTTGGCTACATAGCAAGACCCTGTCCCTAAATAATATAATATAATATATAACTATAATATAATATAATATAATATAATATAATATAATATAATATAATATAATATAATAAAAATGATCAGAGGTGCATCAATATAAGGAGGGCATCATGTGTGTGATGACAAGTCATGCACTTTGCCCCGCTGCAGACTATATCTCTCCACACACTTGCAAGTGTTGTCTTAATAAAACGGGAAGACCTACATGTGAACAGACTGCACCTAGAAGAGTTTCTAGGTACATCCATCTGTGGCATGTTCTCTCCTAAAGGGAGACTGCTCTTTGAGCTGCAAGCTCACTTTTCTGTGGCTTCCCTGCCATTGTCCCCCTAATCCCTCCTCAAGCCCTTGTCAGCTGTATCATAGTCACAGCCTTAGCTAGACTGTGTGGTCATCATGGAAAGGGACTATCTAGTTCATGCTGACCACATTTATGACAAAAAATTGAAGGTGGGGTCAATGAAATGGTTTGGTAGGTAAAAGTGCTTGCCATCAAACCTGACGATTTGAGTTGGATCCCTGAGACTCACGTGGTGGAAGGAGAAAACTGACTCTTGCAAGTTGTCCTCTGACCTCTGCATGGGTGCTCCCCTCCACAAATAAATAAATGTAAAAAATAAAAGGCAATACAAATTGTAGAATGCAATGACTTTAACTGTAGTTTTGACAATTTGGAAATAAAGCTCTTAGTTGGGTATCAATAAAATTTGTCTAGTTAGCTTAATACACTTAAAAGCAAAAAGCCATTTTTTTCCCCCAAGACATCTTTCTGAGAGAAGGATGTAGCAAAAGGCAGGTAAAAAAAAAATGAACAAGAAACCTGGGAATATGAGAACTCCAGTCCTGTGACAGAGAAGACCACCTCACCACAGGTGAGGAGGAAATATTGTGGGATTTGCAGCGCCATGTTCACCGTGTTGGGAGGAATGTCTTCAAATTCCTTCACTTCCAGGCAGCCACTATTCTAAACCATTAGGGTAAAAAGGAGAAAGTTGAAAAAGCAGTGGAGATAGTTTCTAGATAAACAATTGTTCATATAGGCAAATTGAGTTTGATCTTGTAGGATTATGTCAGGTAATTTAGGAGAAAGGGCACGTTTTAAATGTAACTATATAACTTGGAAGCTCTTAGTTAAAACACTACCACTGCCCAAAGTCCATGTTCATAGCCTATACTAACCATTGGTCAACAGGAGATTTTAGCTGGGTAACTAAGCCTGTTAGATTTTATTCTATAGTCAACTTAAGTCAACAATAATTAAAGAATCAGTGGTAGGCACAGGAGAGATGGTGCAGTGGTTAAGAGCGTTTGTTGCTCTTCGGGAGGACCTGGGTCCAATTCCCAGCACCCACATTGTATGGCTCACAACTGCCTATAATTCCAGCTCTAGGGGATCAGTTACCCTCTTCTGGTCTCTGTTGGTATCTGCACTCATGTGCACATATTCCCACAAAGACACACATGTGGGGCTGGAGAGATGGCTCAGCAGTTAAGAGTATTGACTGCTCTTGTAGAGGACCCAGGTTCAATTCCCAGCACCCATATGAAAGCTAACAACTGTCTGTAACTCCAGTTCCAGGGGAATCCAACATCTTCTGACTTCCCAGGCATTGGCCAACATGGATGCATTTACACACACACAGGCAATACAATCATACACTAAAATAATAATAAAAAAGCGATGGACATGTATAACCCAGAATAAAAATGACATACATGGTATGAAATTTTTTAAAAAATGAAATGGCTCAGTGGTTAAGAGCACCAACTGCTCTTGCAGAGGACCTGGGTTCAATTCCCAGCACCCATGTGGCGGCTATGAACCATCCTTAACTCCAGTTCCAGGGGAATCCGAAGCCCTCTTCTGACCTCCATGGTATGGCATGACATGGGTGCACTCACATACATGCAGGCAATACACCCATACACATAAAATAAAAAATAATAAATAAAATATTAAAAAAATGAAGTAAATCTTTAAAAAAATCAGTGGTGGGCCAGGAAGATGGCTCAGTGTAAGTGAAGGCATTTGCTGTCAAGCCTGACCTGAGTTTGATCCCTGGGACCTACACAGTTGAAGGAGAGAACCAACTTCTACAAGTTGTCCTCTGATCTCCACATATGTGCTGTGGCATGTTCTCATTCTCTCTCTCTCTCTCTCTCTCTCTCTCTCTCTCTCTCTCTCTCTTTCTCTCTCTCACAAATAAATAAATGTAATTAAAAATTTTAGTGGTGAGTTGAATTAATTCTAAGCTCATTTACAATATAGATCTTAATATTCCTCTAGTTAAATAATGAGTATGTCCTAAGTACTTGTGAGGATTCATGCCAGAAAAGTTTAAGCAGGACTTCTGCTAGGGGAATAAGTCACTAACCTCCCTTCTGATGACGTAGGTGTAAGCGCTGCCAAACTCAAGATTGGAAGATTCAAAACTATGCGGACACTCTGTTGAAATCTCTGTGGAGTTTATTGTAAATTCTTTTCTATGAATAGAGAGAATAAAAGGGGTTAACATTCCTGATATTAAAATTCCCAGCACATTTTTTAAAAAGAAAGACTATACAGCCTTGGCTTTGGGAGCAAGGTGTCCAGCAAAGGTACTTACACACCAGAAGGAAAAAATTGATATTTGCTGGCACTGTAACTGGTGACATTTTCGTACACTTTCCCACTCATTGTGATGTGGAGCACTTGGTTCAAAGTACTGACAAATCTGGAACAGAAAACCATTCGTCTTATAACTGAACTATGGACTGATTTATTTACCTCACAGAACTTGCACCCAATGTTATGTTCCTTTTTAAAAGGAATTAAGATGCATGCAAAAAATTCCTAGGGTGTAAAGGCATAAAGTTATCTACAGTTGTCCTGTTCACCCATTCATGAGAACACTCTTAAAAAGAATTTACCTAACAGTATTAATACATGCTAGGTACTGTTCTAAGGACTTCGTAGCTATTACCTAGTCTATTGATATTTGGAGATATCAATTAACTAAGCACTGAGATAGGTACAGATTCCTTCCTCTAGGAGGCAGCCACAGGCTTTTGTGGCCCTTGCATGGGAAGCTTTAGAGTTCAAGCAGTGAAGGACCAAAGGCACTGTGGTGGGAGGAGGAAAGCCTGTCAACATCTTTACATCCAAGAGCCTTGGGCAGGGAAAGGATGCAAGAATAGAGAAAGATGTTGACCAGCTCAATAAGAACAGACAGTTTTAAGGCATTTCTCTCAGATGGAAGAGACCTGCATGGCTCTGGAGCGACAGTGGTCAGCACCTGTTGGAATGCAGTGGAGAGTGGGACCCCTAATAAGCCTGGGCTCTAAGTCCCAAGGCTTCTAGCCTTGGCAAGTGCACTTGTCTAAGCCTCTGGAGAAAAAAGTTGAGCTGCCTGCATTCCTAGGAGTATACAGGAGATGACAGTAGAAGCAGATGATTGGAGATGGTTTCCTTAAATGCTCCAGGCTACAGAACACTCTGAAATTCTTGTACCACCCTAAGAATAATTAGGTTGTTGCTCCAAATAAGATCAGTTGATTTTTCCCTACCAAATATATAAATGAAGACTTAGATATGTTGTCCAGTTTATAGAATGAGAAATACTAATGTACGTCTAAGTACTGTAAAGAACAATTTAACCATTACATCCCTAAAATACGTAACCAAGTTTTATCAGCTTTGTGGGACATATTTATTTGATAGAGTAGTCTATGTATACATATATAATTTATAAAGGATACCATATTAAGGATTTATTTTTATTTGTGTGTGTGTGTGTGTGTGTGTGTGTGTGTGCATGTACATGTGAGTACAATGCCCACAGAGGTCAGAAGAGTGTTGGATCCTCTGGAGCTGGAGTTATCAGCAGGTTGTGAAGTTGTGAAACTCCTGATATGGGTACTGGGAGCTGAATGTGGGTTCTTTGAAAGAGTAGTATATTCTCTTAATCACTGAACATCTCTCCAGTCTCTTATATTAATATATAATTAATATGGGCTGGTTCAGAATATCCTTTTTAAATGTGATCAAAATGTAAAGCTCACTTCCATAGAGGAACTACAT
>NW_008359681.1:811280-811410 GCF_000622305.1 Nannospalax galili | reverse complement strand
GATAGGAATAGCCTAAATGCTCTTGAATAGAGGAATGAGTAAATAAATCGTGGTGTATCTTTTCAATGAACTACCATACTGTGGTAAAAATGAATGGATAAGAGATGCATAAATAAATATGACCAAATAT
>NW_008359681.1:810007-811237 GCF_000622305.1 Nannospalax galili | reverse complement strand
TATACACACGAAAAAAATTTTTTAGATTATTTTTTTTTATATATATATATATATATATATATATATACAGATATATATATTAAAATACATACTGAGCAATATATAATGTGAAAAATGCAAAAGAAGGGCTGGGCGTGGTGGTATACACCTTTAATCCCAGCACTTTGGAGGCAGAGACAGGAAGATCTCTGTGAGATTGAGGTCAGCGTGGTCTACAAAGTGAGTTCCAGCCCAGCTGGGGTTACAGGGGCACCCTATCTCAAAAACAAAACAAAACAAAATGAGAGAAAATGTAATATCAAATTCTCAACCATTTTTTGATTAAAGTATTGGCAGTTTACTTAAAGGATAATAATCATGATCCTAGCAGACAGCCTGAGAGGACGGGTTCCGACCTCCATTGGTGCAGTAGCTGTGATCTCAGCAGACCACCAGAGAGTGCCAGTTCTGGCCTCCCTCTGGCATAGGTCCTGAAAACTGCAGGGGACTGTCTCAGAGTGCCTGGATCCTGCCTCCACGTGATGGTGAGCTTCCCCTAGCCTGTACCCATTCCCCTACCTGGGATTTCATGAGGCCCCTCCCAAGGCCCCAGGGCAGACCTAGCTTTGGTAGGCTAAGGCTGAGATCCTAGCAGATAGCCTGAGACGGTGGGTTCTGACCTCCATCGGTGTAGGTGTAGCCACTGTGATCTCAGCAGACTGCCAGAGAGTGCCGGTTCTGGCCTCCCTCTGGCATAGGGCTCAGAATGCAGGGGACCAACTGAGAGTCCTAAAATCGCCCCCTCCCCACCTTAGGGAACTTCCCAAATTTTGCTCTGAGTTCCTGCTAATAGGGGTCCAAACCTTAGCAGGAAGCCTGAGTAGTGTACCTGACTGGAACCTGACTTGGGCTTCTGTGGGTGCTCCTGAATAGCTGATCTGAAGCCATCATTTCCTTCCAAAATAAAACCTGAGAGAACCTGAAACCTGTACCCACCAGCTTTACATAACCAATAAGGAAAGGACCCCGGCCCACCAATAATACAAACAGAGCATACTTTAACTTAATTCTCATATCAGAATTGTAAACAACAAAAGAAATTCACATGCCAAAAATCACAACAAAACAAAATATTATGTCTCCATCAAACTCTACCAGTTCTGTACAAGAGTTCTACAAGGAGAACCTCCTAGAGATAACCCAGGACACAGAATTTAAAAGAAAAATCATAAATATGATATAGGAATTCAG
>NW_008359681.1:807722-809624 GCF_000622305.1 Nannospalax galili | reverse complement strand
GACATCCCCATACAAATACAGGAAGCACATAGAACACCAAATAGACAAGATTAGAAAAGAAACTCTCCACAATATATCATAGTAAAAACACTAAATGTGCAGAATAAAGAGAGAATACTGAAAGCAGAAAAGGAAAAACAACAAGTCACATATAAAGGAAAACCCATCAGAATTACAGCTGACTTATCAGTGCAAACTATGAAAGCCAGAAGAGTCTGGATGAAGGTATTTCCAGTTCTACATGACAATAGATGTCAGCCCAGGATACTTTACCCAGCAAAAGTGTCTATTGTAGTTGAGGGGGAAAAAAAATCTTCCATGACATGAATAGCCTGAAAGAATACATGTCCACAAAACCAGCCCTTCCAAAGAATACTTGAGCAATACAGAGAGCAGAGAAACAGGGGCAACGAAAGAAAATAAATAAAGGTATAATTGAGGAAATACAAAATTATACACAGAACACAAACAACAATCAAAATGATGGCAACCAATACACATCTTTCAATAATAACCTTCAATATCAATGGACTGAACTCCCCAGTCAAAAGGCACAGGTTAAGTGAATGGAAGGGAACTGACACTGATTCTAATTATTCCAACGGCTATAGAAATACCTGAAAGCAAATCCTGAATCCATCATGCTAGAGTCCAGCTTTGGAAGACAAAAGAAAAATGAGGAAGAACCCAATAGAGGGCCAATAGAGGGATGTCTTTGGAAGCCCCTGTCAAGAAATTCCAATGGACTCTCATAGGAACATGTGAAAATTGCCCTGTTCTGACTTTTTTCTAGTTCCCTGTCTAGAGCTTGTAATGCTAATTACTCTTGCCTTTATTTCTCCTTCACATCTCTTATTCACCAGTTCAGGACTTCCTTTTCCCCCTACAGTTAAGAGTTATGCAATTTGGGAGTCTTTTAGATAGACCCACTAAAGGGGTACTCCAATTGCCTCACCATGAATCCCTCTTCAGCATGGAAGAAGCCAGAGTAGTCTGCGTCCCTATTCCCTATTGACAATTTGGGTAACCCCTTTAGAGGATGGTGTGATAAGAATAGGAGGTAGGAACTGGCTAGGCAGTTAGGGTAAAAAGACCCCAAAGAACAGTAGCCAGCTACTTGGGTAAAAGTCAAAATGTCCTTGGGACTGTTAGTAACATACTCTGTTCCAAAGGCCAAAAATGTCAAAAGTATTTGGGAGCTTGTATCTAATCCTTAAAAGGTTTTAGGGTTGCCTTTTCAGAGGGGGAATGTTAGAGTACCCAAAATCCCCATAAAAATAAATAAGTGAAAGAAGAAAAAAAAAGAAAAGAAAAAGAAAAAAGTGCTGGGGAGATATGGGAGGTGTTGGAAGGGAGGGAGTGGCATGGAGTTGATCAAAACACTTTATATGCATGTATGAAATCCTCAATAAATTTTTGTAAAATTAAAAAAAAATTTATGAGTTTAAAAAGTACAATCAAAATCAATTTTCTTAGCATGTTGCAAACAGGAAAAAAAAAAAAGGAAAAAAATCCATTTCTTTGCTGTTTGGAACCAACCCATTCCCCTTTCAAGGGCAGGTACTACCTTAAGGTAAAAGGATGGAAAAGAATATTCCAAGCAAATGACACTAAGAAATAAGCAGGGGTTGCAATTCTAATACCTGACAGAATAGACTTCAGAGTAAAACTAATCAGAAGAGATTCAGAAGGTCACTTCGTTCTGATCAAAAGAACATTTAACCAAGAAGATATTACAATCCTTAACATATATGCACCAAACTCTGGCACACCCAAATTCATAAAAACAACACTACAGGGCTTTAAGACACAGATTAACCACAACTTAGTAATAGTAGCAGACATCAATACCCCACTGTCTCCATTAGACAGGTCAACTGGACAAGGAATAAACAGAGAGCA
>NW_008359681.1:806167-807662 GCF_000622305.1 Nannospalax galili | reverse complement strand
GGCAAAAAACAAACAACAACAAAAACAAAAAAATTGAAAAAATTCCCTGCATTCTATTGGACCACAAAGCAATAAAGTTCAAAATCAACACTGGACAAAGCCCTAGTCACTACATGAACTCGTGGTGATTGAACAACACACTGCTAAACAATAAGCAGGTCAATGGAGAAACTAAGAAATAAAAGAATTCCTGGAATTCAACAAAAAGGACAATACAACACAACACAATCTCTGGGACACTTTAAAAGCAGTCCTAAGAGGGAAGTTTATAGCTCTAAGTGCCTACATTAAAAAATTAGAAAGAGCCCCAAATAAATGAGCAACACTGCAACTCAAGACGCTGGAAAGGCAAGAACAAATGAAACCCAAACCCAGCAGAAGAGAAGAAATAACAAAAATCAGAGCAGAAATTAATGAAATAGAAACAAAGAAAACAATACAAAGAATCAATGAATCTAAGAGCTGGTTCTTTGAAAAGCTAAACAAGATAGACAGACCCTCAGCCCAGTTAACCAAAAGAAAGAAAGAGCAAACCCAAATCAGCAAAATCAGAGATGAAAAGAGAAACATCACAACTGACACCCAAAAGATCTAGACCATTATAAGGGAATATTTTAAAAACCTATATGCTACTAAATTTGAAAATCTAAAAGAAATGGATGGATATCCAAAATCATGGGACCCACCAAAATTAAAACAAGAACAGATCAACAGTTTAAACAGACCCATAACATATAAGGAAATTGAAAGAGTACTACAAAGCCTCCCAACTAAAAAATGCCCAGGCCCAGATGGACTTACAGCAGAATTCTACCAAACATTTAAAGAAGACCTCCAACCAATACTACTTAAATTATTCAAAATGATAGAAACAGAGGGAGAACTCCCAAATTCCTTCTATGAAGCCAGCATCATTCAAACACCCAAACCAGGTAAAGACACAACCAGAAAAGAAAACTATAGACCTATATCCTTAAAGAACATAGATGCAGAAATTCTCAACAAAATACTTGCAAACTGCATACAGACACACATCAAAAAGATCATTCACATTGATCAAGTAGGCTTTATCCCAGAGATGCAGGGATGGTTCAATATATGTAAACCAATAAACGTCATTAATCATATAAATGGACTCAAAGACAAAAACCACATCATCTCAATAGACGCAGAAAAGGCTATTGACAAAATTCAGTATGCGTTTATGTTCAAAGTCCTAGAGGGAATTGGACTGGAGGGAACATACCTCAGCATAATTAAAGCCATATATAACAAATCCACAGCCAACATCATTCTAAATGGAGAAAAACTGGAAGCATTCCCATTAAAATCAGGAACCAGACAAGAAGGATGTCCACTATCTCCACTCCTTTTCAACACAGTGCTTGAAACTCTTGCTAGAGCAATAAGACAGGATAAGGAAATTAAAGGAAAACTAATTGGAAAAAGAGTTCAAATTATCAGTATTAGCAAACAATATTATATGTGATAGATT
>NW_008359681.1:750173-806147 GCF_000622305.1 Nannospalax galili | reverse complement strand
GATCCCAAAAGTTCCACCAGAAAACTCCTAGAACTGATCAACACTTTCAGTATAGTGGCAGGTTATAAAATCAATCTACAAAAATCAATAGCCTTTGTATATACCAATAGCAAGCAATTGGAGAAAGAATACAGGGAAATGCTCCTATTCACAATTGCTGCAAAAAAATAAAATATCTTAGAAGAAATCTGACCAAAGATACCAAAGATCTCTACAATGAAAATTTTAAATCATTAAAGAAAGAGATTGAGGAAGACACAATGAGATGGAACGACCTCCCATGCTCATAGATTGGAAGAGTTAATATTGTGAAAATGACCATCTTTCCAAAACCAATATATAGATTCAGTGCAATCTCAATCAAAATCCCCACGACAAACTTTACAGAATTAGAAAAAAACTATCCTTAAATTCATATGGAAGCACAAAAGACCCCAGATAGCCAAAGCAACCCTGAGCACAAAGAGCAACACTGGGGGGCATTACTATACCAGATCTCAAAGTATACTAGAGAGATATAGTCATTAAAAAATCATGGTACTGGCACAAAAATAGACACATAGATCAATGGACCATCATTGAAGACCCAAGTCCGAGTACACACAATTTCAGCCACCTGATATTTGACAAAGGTGCCAAGAACACACAGTGGAGGAAAGACAGCATCTTCAACAAATTGTGCTGGCAAAACTGGATCTCCACCTGTAGAAGAATGAAACTAGATCCTTATGTTTCACTTTGTGCAAAAGTCAACTCCAAATGGATCAAAGATCTCAATGTGAAATTGGAAACCCTGAAACTATTAGAAGAAAACATTGACAGTATAGGTGTAGGAAAGGATTTTCTAAATCGGACAAAAGTTGTTCAGGAATTAAGGTCAGCTATCAATAAGTGGGACCTCATTAAACTAAAAACTTCTGTACAGCAAGAGAAACAATCAAAAAACTGAAGAGAAAACCCACAGAATGGGAAAAAAATCTTCACCAGTGACACATCTGACAGAAATTTAACATCCAGAATATATAAAGAACTCAAAAACAAAGAATTGAGAAACCAAATGACCCAAATTAAAAGATGGGCTAAAGATCTAAACAGAAAGTTCTCAAAGGAAGAAATAAAGATGGCTAAGAAACATCTCAAAAAGTATTCAATATTGTTAGCAATTAGGGAAATGCAAATTAAAACCACCCTTAGGTATCATCTTATCCCAATCAGACTGGCTGGGATCAAGAGAACAAATGATACCAAATGCTGGTGAGGATGTGGAGAAAGGGGAACATTCATTCACTGCTGGTGGGATTGAAAAATCGTGCAACCCCTATGGAAAGCAGTGTGGAGAACTCTTAAAAAACTAAAAATGAACCTACCATATGACCTGGTTATACCACTCCTTGGCATATACCCAAAGGACTTGTCCTATTGTAGAGACACTTGTACAACCATGTTTGTTGCTGCTCTTTTCACAATAGCTAAGAGATGGAAGCAATCTAAGTGTCCCTCAACTGATGAGTGGTTAATAAAAATATGGCATATTTACACAATGGAGTTCTGTTCAGCAGTAAAGAAAGATGAAAGGATGAAATGTTCAGGTAAATGGATGGATCTAGAAACTGTTATACTAAGTGAAGTAATAGACTCAGCAAAACAAAAGATGTATGTTCTCCTTCATTTGTGGATCCTAGCACCAAATCCTTTAAAATTCCATGTCCTTTTAATAAGATGATGCTATACAGCAGTCTGTTCTGCATGAAATAACTATCATTATCATGACTTCAGCTGTGCTTGATTGCTAAACATTGTCACAGTTGGGCTTGTTGACAGTTGTGCTCATTCATTAAATGAAGGCCACACAGGATCATTGGACCCTCAAGGGAGTATCCAGCCACTCTTCCCAGCCAACTGTATGTAATTTGGCCCAAATCACACATGGTCTCCTGGATTTTGGGAGGGCTAAAGTATGCAATCTGAGGAAGGCTAGGAAGAGAAGGCTTGACCCATGCTGGGTAAAAGCTTTCCGGTGTGCATACCCTCAGGTCATTCATACACCTCAGCAACTCCTCAGTTATCTCAGTAAGTAAGCTCAGTAAATTCATTGCTTTCCCAGTAAAACTTTAATCAAACATTGGCTGGACACTAAAACCTTAAAAGGGAATAAGCATTGCTTAGTGTCCCCAGGAAAAGAATTCTCATAACAGATGGAAAATTTATCTATTAATGCCATTATGACTCATAATTATTTAAAAAAAAAGAAAATGAGAATGTAAAAGATGTTAAAAGGATATAGGAATGGATATATTTTCCAAAGTAGACAGAAAAAGTGAGAAAGCCTAAGCAAGTGATGAAGGTCTGTGTAGGTTTGTTATGATATATAAAGGATGTGACAAAAGTAATATACACATAGTCTTAAAATTTCTAAGGTCATAATTTAATCAACTAGGTTAAGGAACAAAATATGTATCTATTCAGGGTTTATCTGAGAACATCTGTTTTTTTACCCAAGCTTTATCTACATAGCACACGGTAATTAAAAGTACCAGACTGGTAGAACTAACTTTATTGGATGTTTAACAGCCATACTTTGAGACTTTTACTAATCTGGTCAGAGGGACTTGAAGGGCAGTTTTTGCCCCTTGCTCTCCAAGGTCAACTAAGTTCCAGGGGACTATGGAACATCTCTCGAAATGTTCTGTAACTGTGGTGAGTCACTTGTCCTCTTGTTCAGAGAGGCCATGGAGACCCCACCAGATGGACTTGAACCTGTGTCCAGTCTACAAAGAGGAGAGTCAACATCTACTCCATGCTTCCAAGTGAAGCCAGCCATGGTGGAGCAGGACCTTTAACTTATCTTCACATACGTGGAACTGGTAAAAGAAAGGAGCCAGGAGCTCTTCCCAAGCCCATGTGACCCCTGAGGAACAGATCCTCAAATGACCTTAGTGTAAAAATAAATTAATTTATTTGGGCCAACTGTATGGTCTTAAACACCCAAAAGTAATGTATAACCAAAGAGTAAAGTCATCAGAAATTAGGCTTAAGTCCATATAAAAAGTTATCTAGACAATTATTTCTCATTGATGAATGTGTTCCTTATCAGAAAGTGCTGCTCAGATGTAGGACTTCAAATCTTAGTCTGCAATACTGTAATGCCCCCATGTAGCTAAGGGAGACAACTCACTGTCGTTCTAAAATGATGAATAAAATTTTCTCCCCCTATCTAGAAGCCTTTGAGAGGGAACTGACACTGATTCTAACCTCTCCAACAGCTATCAAAATGCCTGAAAGCAAATCCTGAATTCATCACTCTCGAGTCTAGTCTTGGCAGACAGAAGAAAAATGAGGAAGAACCCAATAGAGGGATGCGTTTGGAAGCCCTTTTTAAGAAATTTCAATGGACTCACATATGAACATTTAAAAATTGCCCTGTTCTGACTTTTTTGTAGTTCCCTGTGTAGAACTTGTAATGCTAATTACTCTTGCCTTTACTTCTCCTTCACATATCTTATTCATCAGTCAAGGACTTTCTTTTTCCCCTACAGGTAAGAGTTATACAATTTGGGAGTCTTTTAGATAGACCTACTGAAGGGGTACCCCAATTGCCTCACCCTGCGTCCCTGTTCAGCATGGAAGAAGCCAGAGTGGTCTGCATCCCTATTCCCTATCCGCATGTTGGACAACCTCTTCAGAGGATGGGGTGATAAGAATAGGAGGTAGGAATTGGCCAGGCAGTTAGGGTAAAAAGACCCCAAAGAAAAGTAACCAGTTTCTTGGCTAAAAGTCGCAATGTCCTTGGGCCTGTTAGCAACATGCTCTGTTTCAAAGACCAAAAATTCAAAAGTATTTGGGAGATTTATCTAATCACTAAAAGATTTTAGGGTTACCTCTTCAGAGGGGTAATGTTAAAGTAGCAAAAAACCCCATTAAAAAAACCAGAAGAGCCGGGCATGGTGGCACATGCCTTTAATCCCAGCACTCAGGAGGCAGAGGCAGGTGGATCTCTGTGAGTTCAAGGCCAGCCTGGTCTACATAGTGAGTTCCAGGACAGCTGGGGCTACAGGGAGACCCTGTCTCAAAAAGACAAAAAAAGAAAGTAAGAAGAAGAAGAAAGAGTACATGAAGTTGTCAGAAAAAAAGTGGTGGGGAGATATGGGAGGAGTTGGAGGGGAGGGAATGGGCATAGATTTGATCAAAACACTCATGTATGAAATTCTCAATAAATTAAAAAAAAGAAATAGGAACAAAAGGATAATAATCATTTAAGTCTTGCAGCTCAAGATAATGCAGCACAAAAAGATTTTACTCGCTTAACATTTGGCATGTCCTGCCTTTAACTCACATATTAGTCAGAAGCCTGACTTCCTGTAATTTCTGAGTTGTTCTGCTTTATGGAACTTTCTTGACACTCATTTTCTAGAGCTTCCACTTTAGAGTTGTCTCCAGGACATGAGGGAAATCATCAAATCTTTGATTCCCCTAATAGAAAAGTGATTCTGATTTCTATTTTACCACAGGTGTGAGTGGGTGAGTGGGGTCAGCAGGTGGCTAATGCCATGTGTCTCTTCTCTTTAAAAGCCCATCAAAGATATTCTAAATTTGATAACCTCATCACATTGAGCACACACAATGACTTTTTAAAAAATTAAGCTTTTAGGAGCTGGGGAGATAGCTCAGTCAGTAAAGTGCCTGCCAAGTCCAATCCCTAGCACTCATGTAAAAAATCTGAGTGTAGTCAAGGGAGGTCCCATAGACATTCAAACAATACTGGCTATTGCCGTTGTACTTGGTTACCTGCCAGAACTTGATGGTAAAACCCTGTTACTGAAGATACTACATACCTGAGTCAGAACCAAGAAGAAGAAATCAAGCTGGTACTGACTGGGAGACTTCATCTCTACTGGGTATCTTTCACAGTACCAGAAAGTGCTATGTATGTTACTGATAGAGAAATGTAATCATCAACCTTACTCAGCTATGAACCCTGGGAGCTACAATAACAACTGGCTTGTCAAAATATGCCCACTGGTGCAATAGTGGGACAAATGTTATCAGAGTAGCTAACCACTTTCTGATTGAATTCAAGGCCCATTTCACAAGATGGAGTTCATACCTGACACTGTTAACAGGACTTAGAACTTATGGCTAAACAGGTGGCAGGCCATAGTGGAGAACCTACTACTATTATTCTGCTAAATAGACATAGTATTAAACTGACTCCTACTAATTTGTTGTTATATCCATAGATTTGTGCATCTCTCAGCTCTCACTAGAGAAGATTTTTCTTGTAGCCGATGGCGATTAACACAGAGATTCACATCTGGTCAATGTGCAGACAATAAAAGACTGTGGAGTACTCAGCCCTAAATGTGACACTTATACTATACCTTCTCCTCTCAAGGCTCAGGGATCATTTCAGAAGAGGAAGCAGAAAGATCCTAAGAGCTGGAAGAGGTAGATGAATATAAGGAAACTGTGTTGTTTGGATACCACAGGGTAGTTGCACCTATGAACCCATAGCACTGTGACACCATGCACAGTACCTGTGCAAGCCCAAGCCAGACAGGGACCCAGCATAGATTAGGGGAGGCGGGCAAGAAGCCCCAGCCCTAGCTGAGAATCTTTCGGCAATTGATAGCTACTGGGAGAGGGAAATCAGTTTTCTTTACTGGTATGTTGCCTGGTAGGTTGATCAGACTCCAGGGGATAGTCCCACACCCAAGAGTATCTTGGAAACAGTGATTAGACTTGATAAACCTTAAAAAAAAGAGACGATAATAATAGAGGACATGAAGTGGGAGGGGTTAATAAGGAGGGGATGGAAAGGGGGTTTGAATATAATCAAAATACATTGAATGAAATCCTTGAATTAATAAAAATGTAATCTGAGTTGGGCGTGGTAGCACATACCTTTAATCCCAGCACTCTGGAGGCAGAGGCAAGCAGATCTCTGTGAGGTCAAGGCCAGCCTGGTCTATATAGTGAGTTTCAGGACAGCTGGGGCTACAGGGAGACCCTGTCTCAAAAAGACCAAAAAAAAAAAAAAAAAAAGGAATCTGGGCATAGCAATGCACACCTATAATCCCAAAGCTGGGGAGGAGGAAGCAGATGTTTCCCTAGGGCTCCTGGGCCAGCCAACCTTGCCTAATCAGTAAGCCCCAGGACCCAGTGAGAGACACTGTCTCAAAAGACAAGGTGGATGTCCCTAAGGAACAACACATGAGGGTTGACGTCTGGTACCCACACACTTGTACACAGCCACTCATGTTCACACACAAACACACATGTACATGCACACATGCAAACAAGTCACACACACAGTTAACCTTTTAAATACCACAATTAGGTTGGTGAGACAGCTTAGCAGGTAAGAACGCTTGTCACCAAGCCTGATGACTTGCGTTTACACATGGTAAAAAGAGAGAACTGACTTCTGCAAGCTATCCTTCACACGTTCGCCAAGGCACAGGTGTTCCCATTCATGTACACACACAAAATAGTTAATTAATGTTAACAAAAATAGTTTAAGTACCACAATTTATGGGGGCCAAGTTTTCCAAAGTTAGGCATCCTTTCTGAAGAAATCAAAACAATGAAGATGACATTCTGAGGAGAAAATAAACCTCAGAGGTGCTTCCAGTTAAGAATCAAATCCAAGGCGGAGGACAAAGGAGCAGGTGGCTGCCATCGGTGTAATTCCTCCAAGATCACAGAGGACAGCCATGTGTATGTGCATGGAGTGGGACAGAGGCCCGATCCCAAAGGTTCAAAAAAAAGGCTAAGGGTGAGAGGTGTCCCTTCCAAACTCCTACTGTGGTGCCTTAGAATGAAGAGGCCTTGAAAGGAGAAAAGGAGAAAAGCAAAAGGAAGCCACAGGTGGGCCTTAATCCAGTACAACTGGCATCCTTACCCGAAGAAGAGATCAAGACACACAGGGTGGGGAGATGGCCATCAGCAATCAAGGAGGGAGGCCTTAGCAGAAACCAGTCTACTCTGTACCTGGATCTTGGCCTTCTAGCCAGAGGAACCATGAGAACCTAAGTTTCTGTTTATCTAAGTCATCAGGTGGTGAAACTTTGTCCCGGCAACCACAGCATAGGTAGGAACCAAGATGAGAGAAGGAACCACAAATCAAATTGCCTTGTGCTGGCAAGATGAATAAAATTATGACCATGTCTAGTTCACTGAAGAGAAACTTGGGACTGCCCAAGTGAAAGAAGAGCCCAGAAGCTTAGCGAGACATTGATCCATTATGAGTGAGTGCCAGTCAGTCAGAAGCCAATGGGAGAAGCCTCCAGAACTCTAGGAATGGACCATGTGTGTGGGGAGAAAAGGGCATTTCCAGGCCTGCAAGGACTTGCTCTTAACTTCATAGCTTCTCTTGCTTGGCAAGGTGTGTAGGCATAGGCTACAACAAAATGAGAAAGGCTTCTGAGGAAGACAACTCAGAGTCCAAGAAAGAAAAGCTCTCACTGGGAGCAGAGTGGAGAGGTCTGAGGACAATGTCTGAGAGGTTTCTAGCAAGGGTTTCTGTCAGGTTGTAGACCGCACTCAAAGAAACTGATTTTCAGAAGGTACAGTGGCCACGCTGGACACAGTCTGATTAAGAGGCTGGAGACTTAGAGATTGGGTAAAGGCTATTGTTTTTGTCAACAATAAGTCAACTGGACAGCAGAAAAACAAATAAAAGCTGTAAAGAAAGCCTTGGTCTACCAGGTACATCTGTCAGCTTGCCTGTGTCTCAGGATGGCCAACTCAAAATTGCAGACTTACTTAAAAACATTGTAATATTTTTATTGCTGTTTTTTTTTGGTCATTATAACTTATGTTGTTATCACATAGTTCTCAAGTATGAACTTTGTAGATGACAATGTTGTGTCTCAGCGTCAAAAGGTTGAACACACCTGGTTAAAAGCCAACAAGACAGGGCACCACTGAACCATCAAAACAGGATTTTCTAGTTCACTCAGATTTCAGTTGAGGGATGCATTTTCGAGGATGTAAAATTACATTCCTGGGACTGGGGATTTAGCAAAGTGGTAGAGTGCTTGTTTAGCACGCGCAAGGTTCTAGATTTGGCTCCCAGTACCAGAGGAGAAAAAAAGAAAAATCACAAATACAAAATGCAAACAAACCAACAACCCCAGCCCTAACAACAACAACAAGAAGAAAACCCAAGGGAAAAAAAGTTATGTTTCTTCTCTTTCATATTGAGCATATTATTATAATATTGTGAATAATACTTACAGGGTCCCATTGTAAGCCCTATTTCTGAATCTAAGCTTTAGGCTCACCCTCATTCACAGACAACACAAAATTACAAATATGATAAATATTAGCACTATGAAACAAAGTGGAGGTGAGATGAAAGGTAAAAGTTAATTTGATAACTATATTAGTAAGTTCACAGACATTATCATAATGTACTTATATGTCTCTATTATTTTGTGTTTTAGTGCTAACAGAAGTTAAAATCAGCAATTGTTAATGCTATGGCCCCTGGGGATTGAGGTGAATAGAAGAGTGCTCATTTTTTCCCCATTTATTTCTAACTTACAAAATTTATTTATATTAAACAGGATTTGGGGCATACAGTTCTATAAGTTTCTTCTTCTTCTTCTTCTTTCCTTCCTTCCTTCATTCCTTCCTTCCTTCTTCTTCTTCTTCTTCTTCTTCTTCTTCTTCTTCTTCTTCTTCTTCTTCTTCTTCTTCTTCTTCTTCTTCTTCTTCTTCTTCTTCTTCTTCTTCTTATTCTTATTATTATTTATTATTGTTAACAGGGATTGAACCTAAGGCCTATGCATGCTAGGAAAGCACTCTAGCATTAAGCTTCATCTCCAGCCCACTTTTTCCTATTTATTTTAAGCTGTCCAGGCTGGCCTAGAGCTCATTTGGTAGCCCAGGCAGGCTTTGAACCTCCTGCCTCTATCTTCCAAGTAACTGTGATACCAGTCTGTACCAGGCCTGGAAGTTCTGTGAATTTAAACACATTTAGACTCAAAAGTACTTCACACTCAGAACACATCACTCCAAACCTCCTGTCACCTTACAGTGACATCTTTCTCCACTCCTAATCCATGGTAACTACTACAAATCATGAATGGATGCTGGATTTTATCAAATGATTTTTCTACATCAATTGGTAAGATAATGCGAACTTTCTTCTCAAGTTTACTAAGATGATGATTATGATGAATGAAGTTTTTAAAGATATCGAACCAGCCTTGTATTCTTGGGACAAATTTTATACTTTCCTATCTTTGTTAGAACTGGACTTAATTATAACATGTTAAGTTCTATCAGAAGCTGAAATAAACCAAGTTTTAAAGAACTCTTCATACCTGATTCCATTTTCTCCTTTTTCTGGTTTCTGGTTGAGCCCATCCTTTACCTGAGAGGCAAAAAAGTAATATCAAAACATTTCTGGGTCAGTGAGATGACTCGACAGGTAAAGAGTACTTGTTATACAAGCTTAGTGACCTCAGTTCAGTTTCCAGAACCCATGAAAAAAAGGTAGAAGGAGAGAACTGACTCCATTAAGTTGTCTTCTGACCCCTTCATGTGGCATACATGCCCCTGGCCATCATGCATACACACATATGAAAGATAAAATGAAATAAATTTCTGGTATTAGCTCATTAGGATAAATTCACATTAATATTTCAGACTTTGAGAAGAGCGATATCTGCCCTGTCCCTGGAGCTAAGGGTTCCAGTTCCTCATTCCTGCTTTTCCTCCAGACTAACACAGCTTCTACTGTTATTTAGCCTTCATTTTCATTGGTCCTAAAGAATATAACTCTCCAGCAATTTAGATTGTTCAGTCTCCTGTCAGTGTGGCACAGAGTTGTCATCTACAAAGTTCATGATCCAGAACTGTACAGATAATTTACCAAAATAATTGCAAAAAAAATCTCATTATGTTTTAAGTAAGTTTATAATTTTGTGTTGGCACGTTCATTCCTGGGGTGCACAGGGCCACAGGTTGGACATGCCTGACAGAACGAGTCACACAACAGCTTCCTAATGAAGCAAATGGCCAAGAGAATGAATTGCATATTGAGCTTTACAGGTGCTTGCTAAGGTTTCCCTGACAGAATGCCTGAAGTGCCTTCATTTAGTTCAACTACATCTTTACTCTTCTTCGTGTACCAAATGGCATATCTAGATGTCACCAAATATTTTATGTGTATTTTATTGCTTATACCTGATATATATGTATATATGTGTATATATAATATATATTTAGACTGATATAATTAGGTACACATTTAAAAATTAATGCAATTAAAGATAGGTTTAAATCTGATCTCAAAAAGTCTTTGAGATTGCACATATATATTTGTGTGATTTATATATATATATATACATGAACATGTGTATGTACCCATATGTATGGGCACACATACATCATGACAGGGACAGTTATCTTATTTGTTTACTTTAAAGTTTTTATTTATTTATTTTTTGAGATAGATCTTACTATATAGCCCTAGCTAGCCTGGAACTTACTATGTAGATCAGGCTGGTCTGGAACTCATAAAGATCTATCTTTGCCCCCTCAGTGCTGAGATTAAAGGCATGTACCACCACATCCAGCCCAAAGACAGGGTCTTACTATTTGTTCAGGCTAGCCTTGAAAACATGATCCTCCTGCCTGTGCCTTCCAAGTGCTGGGAATAAAGGTATGTGCCACCGAAGGTGGCTCAAGCCCTCTTTAAAATTTTTCAGTAATAGTAACGCTTCCTCTCTACCAGCCAAACTTTTACTGGAGGTCAAATAACTTGTGTTCCCTAAGAAAGGAAAAAATGAGGATTACCTAATATAGTACTCTATATAAATGAAACAAAGTCACACCAATAAAAGGCTGTGTCTCCAATATTACAAAGAGTCAAGGGTCAGCTGCAGAGGTCAACAACTTACCAAACGGTAATGATTGGGGGCCCACACTAGAAGGGTGTGGCGATGGCCCTTCTCCAAGTTAGGCGTTACTGCAGTGTCTACAGATCCAGGAGAAGAAATGTTTATGCTTGTCAGCTTGTCTACATCAAAAGTCGTGAATTCATTTGTCTGCAGATGGGGGAATAGGAGGCATAGTTAGCACCACAGTTGCACTGAGCACTTGAACATTAATCTCTGTTATTTGGCATTCCAAGTTGCCAAGTTCATGTTCATACACATCCAAATTATCTTGTGAGGAATTAGCATTTATTTGCCTCAGCCTCCCACCCATCCTCATGGACTCTGCCATGAAATTCTTTATGTATCACCATGGGAATTCTACTTTTCCTCAAACATTTAATTTTGTTTTGCTCTAATGCTGCAAACATTATTTCTACTACTGTGTAAAGACACCACCAGGGGAAAAGTAACAGCTCTGGTGAAAATCAATACGGGGCTGTCCTAAGGACTAGGAGTCTGACTTTTAAAACCTTTGAGGTAGCTAGTTTGCCAAGGTCTAAGTTCATGGCTCCAATTATGGTTGAACAGGAATGAGAGCAGATAACCCAAAACCTCTGGGGTTAGGACCTCAAGGCTCTGCACATGATTGGAGATTTGAGGTTGGGAGCCACTGGTCCAGGATGATGACATCTACTGCAGAATTTTCTGGTCTTGGCATTGTGGACATTGGGTCAGATAAGTCTCTGCTGTGGAGGCCCAGTGCCAGTGCCTCCTGCTTCTACATGTGAAATGTCAGTAGCACAATCCCTAACTCGCAAAAACAAACAAATAGAATGTCTATGGAGACTTTTCAGTGTCTCTTTGGGATGCAATCAGACCGTGTTTAGAACCAAAGTCCCTCCCTGCTTTCAGAAGTGTGGCTTCCCATAGTAGCCACCTTGTCACCTGGGAACATGAGGAAATGTGACACTTCTGGTCTACAGATGGAATCTGAGTTCTCCAGGACTCCAAACTGATCAATGCTCACATTCAAATCTGAAGCCCACTGGTCTAGAGGAGCTATCATGACATGAACACTGACACGTTCTAGTCCTGAGCTGGCCTTGGGATTTATTGAAGGAGCAAGAGGAACAGCTCCTCTGAGCTGTGCTACAGTTCAGGTGAGAATGTGAAACAGGTGGTCTAATTCCTTCCACTTACCTGAGACATTTGGTCAAGTGTCACTGTCTCTCCAGGAAAATGTATAGTCATGCTACCGTTGCCTATATTCAAGACCTTAATTTGGACTTGATTTCCTGCAGGAAACACTGGAAGAGTTTTCTGAGAAAAAGAAAAGGAAATCAACATTGAGGGCTTCAATGGAAGGTCACTGTCACCTTAGTTTTGGAGTTGTTTTTCTCCTGCCATCCAAAGCTGCACTGGGAGACATGCCCAACACCTGACTAAGCCTACTGGTCACTTTGGACATGGCAATGGAATTATTTAGCCTTAAAAAGAAAGGAAATCTTGTTACATATAAAGAATGAATCTTAAGCAGGGTGTGGTGGTACATGCCTCTAATCCCAGCACTTGGAGGCAGAGGCAAGAGGATCTCTGTGAGATCAAGGCCAGCCTGGTCTCCTAGCAAGTTCCAGGCCATCTGGGACTGTAGGGAGACCCTGTCTCAGGAAACAAACACAAACAAACAACAAACAGAATGAACCTTGAGGACATTATACTAAGTAAGAGAAGCCAGTCACAAAAGGACAAATGCTTCATGAGTATGTTCATATGACATGCCTGGAGCAGTCAGATTTCCAGTCAGAAAGGGGGTGAGGAAGAGGAAGTAGGGAGTTAGCATTTCATAAGCGCAGAGGTTCAGTTTGGGAAGTTGGGAAAATTACAAAGGCACATGATGGTGATGGTTCTACAGTGACAAGAAAATACTGCCACTGAACTGTACACCTGAAAACGGTTATGGAAGAAACTTCGATTTTTATATTTACTGTAATTAACTCTGTGTGTGTGTGTGTGTGTGTGTGTGTGTGTGTGTGTGTGTGTGTGTGTGTGTTTGGGTATCATTCTTCAGGAGCTGTCCACCTTGTTTTTTGAGATAAGGTCTCTTATTGGGACCTGGGGCTTGATGATCAGATCAGGCTGGCTGGCTAGTGAACCTAGGGATCTACCTGTTTCTGCCTCCCCAGGGCTGGGGTTACAACTGTTTGTCACTGTGCCTCATTCATGCCTGGAGTTTTCGCACTTTACTGACTGAGTTATCTACCCAGCCTGTACTTAATGTTTTATAATTTTAAAGAAATTAAAAGAGAAAGATGGGGACAGAGGGGGGCAAAGAGAAAGAGATTATCATATCTAGTTTTATGGGACCACATAATCCCTGTTTCTAGAACTAATGTCAGATCTCAGGCTAACAACACTGGATTGATTCAGTGCATGTGCACCCAACAGGATTGGTTTATGTGCTGGATCGCTTTAGTGTCAACTTGACACACCTGGGTTGAGGGAGCCTCAATCGGGGAATTGCCTCTATTGGACTGGCCTGTGGCCATGTCTGAAGGGCATCTTCTTGCTGAGTGATGTGGGATGGCCCAGCCCACTGTGGGTGGTGCCACTCCTGGGCAGGTGGGCCTGTGTTGCATAAGAAAGCAGGCTGAGCAGGAGCCAAGGGAGCAAGCCTGTAAGCAGCGTTCCTCCATGGCCTGTTCTCCAGCTCCTGCCTCCAAGTTCCTGCCCTGAGTTCCTACCTTGGGCTCCCCAATGAACTGCGTGCGACCTGGGAGATGTAAGACAAATAAACCCTTTCCTCCCCAAGTTGGTACTGGTCAGAGTGTTTTGTCACAGCAGTGAAGAAACAAACTAAGACAGTTTAGGAACTAGAAATACTAGAATTCAAAATGTGCGTTTTTCCCATTAAGAGAGTTCATATATTTTTGAAGTGTTCCTTGTGAGTAATAAACTTTTCTTCACCAACTTTTCTGAGAGTTCAGAACAAATCCCATAGACTTATCTCCCATTATGAAAACTGTATAGTGGAGGAAGCTACTTATATTACTTTTCTTTGTAATGAAGTCCACCCATTTCCAGCTGTGCCCCACAGTGATGAGAACCCACAGAGCTTACTGATGGAATGGGACTATTTTGTCCCCTGTCTCCCACCATCCTGAACTCCAGGAATTTCTACTATATACAGGGAGAACCCTTGGTCTCCCCTAATACTACCAGTCCTAGAGAAAGAAGATTCTGGGCCCAAGGGAAAACTCACATCAATTTCCACCTGCACAATTGCAGCCACCACAAAGGCCATGGAGGCCAGGAACATCCCAACTGTCATCTTCTTCAGGGAGCTGATGAGAACAAGGAGAAAGTGAACCTCAGCCTGACTTACAGAGATGAGCCAAGTGTAAGCCCCCAAGGAAAGAGCCTCCCCATCCCCCATCCCACCAAACGACCAGCTCCCCCGCAAAGGCGCCTGTGCTGGAAGCAGCTCTTCTGCTGTCATTCATGTCTAGGACCAGCAAGGATACACAGAGTCCTTATTTGTATTTTCACATTTAGTCTCTAGAAATTCTATAATCACAATTAATATTTCTATCATCTACATACATAAGAGAGCCTTAATAGAAGCCTCTTCAGGTTTCCATTCTCAGCATTTTTATTTTAAAGGATATTTTAGAAGCACTGCATGCAAATATCTCGTGCGTGTTTGTGTGTGTGTGTGTGTGTGTGTGTGTGTGTGGTATGTGGCCTATGCACATGTGGGGTAGGGGAGGTACATATCCATGCACACACAGATGGAGGTCAAAGGAAGATGTCAGGTGTCTCTATCTCTCTCCATCCTGTTTCCATGAGACAGGGTCTCTCAGTGAACCAGGACCTTGTTTTTTGGCTAAGCTCTTTGGCTAACAGGCTCCAGGGATCTGCCTGTCTCTGTCCCCTAGTGATGGGGTTACAGATGTGCACAGCCATACCTGTTTTTTTTTTAAAACATGGGTACTGAGATTTGAACTCAGGTCCTCATGCTTACACATGCACTCTTACCCACTGAGTCATCTCTTTAACCCCCAAACATCTCTTAAATTAAAAAAATTCATATCAACCAGGCCTGGTAGCACAGACCTATAATCCCATCTCCTTGGGAGGCTTTTAAGTTCAAAGCCTAACTGGGCTACAGAGTGAGTTTAAGGCTAGCATGGGAACACAGTGAGACCTTAGCTCAAAATAAAAAGTAAAAAGAGGGCTGGGGTTACACCTCAGTGGAAGAGCGTTTGCTTAGCAAGTGGGAAACCCTAATTTCAATCCCCAGTATTGCAAAAATAAAATAAATAAATGAATAACTAAATACTCCATGATCTAGGTGGTAGTGTGAAAAGGACCAGAGACTCATGGAAACTTCTGGAAGCAGAGTAGATGCAGCTCCTTTGCAAAGACCTCCACCAATAGTACCTCAATCAACCCAAACCAACCAGCCACCTACGTAAAATTGAAACCACATTTGGCAATGAGAGGGTACACCACAGCATCCACAATGGGGACCATGATGACAATCAGGATGGCATTCACAGTCTGCAGAGGAAGTGGAGAGAGGTCATTAACTCTATCTCAAGGAAGACTTGGGGCTCTGAAACAACTTCAGTGTTGTGTCCTACCTGCATCTGATCCGGCTGAATTTCAATTGCTCCCTAAAAAAAGGAGGGCACAGTCTCACTGAAAAATGTCATGGAAGTAAAGGAGAAAGAAGAAAAAGGGACTAAAGCCAAGAAGCAGTGACCAAAGAATATAAAGACAGTCCAAACTCACAATTCTCCCACTCATGGTTGTAGCCTGCAGTGTCCATCTGGAGCCCTTAAAAACAAATATATTAACTTCATCAAGGGGGAATGTTATAATCCATTGTTGAACCTTTTCTAAATAAAGACTAGAATGTGTAGGACTTAAAATTGTCTTAAACATCCAGTTGGCCTCCCAACTCCATTATAATACTCAGTACACAGAAACCATTTCTGTTGTACAACATATGGAACTGCATCCCTTAGGAGGGTGCAAAAAGTACTGCTCTGAGATGGAGCTGTCCTCAGGAGAGACAGAAGTACAACGCTATGGCAATGTATGGCACTGCCTTGCAGGGGGACCTCAGTGGGGCATTGTGATTTACATTTACTGATGTTGGTATCTAGAATGTTAGGAGTGTGAAGAATCATCTTTTGATACTATCTCCATCAAGAGAGTGGTGGTCTTAAATCTGGGCAGCCTAATTGCAGCCTAGTCTACCTGTTTTATAGGATGTGATTGTGTCAATGGATGACTAAGCACTTCAAGTTTCAATATGAATTAATCAACTCCATGAGGAAGACATCATAGAAAGTAGATGGATCTGGCCCTGTTTGAGTTCTTAGTATTGCCAGCCATTGAGGACGTTGTATGCACTATCTAATTTGGGCCTCCCAGCACAGAAGTGGGTGATAATGACCTGTTTGAGTTCTTAGTATTGCCAGCCATTGAGGACGTTGTATGCACTATCTAGACTTGTTCAGAAGGGTTCTGAGTTCTTAGTCCAAGCCACCCAGCTACCTGTGATGAGGGTATTTCATGTGCCAGTTTGGATTCTAGTTAGGCTCTCAGACAACAGGCAAGACTTTCCCTGGCCTCATGAGGCTGCTCTACACCCCATGCTTACAAACAAAGAGAGTCACACGTGTTGCTCAAATGTTTTCCAAGGGATACTTTACCCTTGCAATAATCTTCCCTGTACAATGAAACATACTTGTTCACATTTTTAAAAAACTTCAGTTTCTAGAAGAAACAGTATCTCCTTGTTTTGGCTAGTGAGTATCATGCATTGGGTTGTCTGATGCTAATGTGCAGGACCCCAATGTGTGTCTTACAGCCAGTCCCATATGGGCAGCACTGATTAAACTTGGGGTTATTAATAGCAACAACAAAAAAGAGGACATGAAGTTGGGAAGGAGATTGGAATGTGATAAAAATACATTGTATAAATGTATGTAAATAAAAATATTAAAAAAAGAAAGGGGCTGGAGAGATGGCTCAGCCATTAAGCGCACTGACTGCTCTTTCAAAGGACTTGGGTTTGATTCCCAGTACCCACATGGCAGCTAACAACCATATGTAACTCCAGTTCCAGGGGATCTGACACCCTCTTCTGACCTCCACGGGCATGGCATGGCATGGTACAGGCAGTGCACTTTTACACATGCAGGCAATACACTCATATACATAAAGTAAAAATAATAAATAAAATCTTTAAAAGATAATAAAAATAAGAAATAAGAAAGAGCAAAGTCACAATTCTGGTCAGGGTCCTTCTCTGAAAGGGAAGACTTAGGTTCAGTCATTTCACAACCCTGGACGGTACTTCTAGCATAGAATTTTATATAAAGTGTAAGGTATCATCTTGAATATCCCTTGAATTGCATCAAAGGCAATACACCTTTGTACCCTGCTGGGTCAGTAGAACAAACTCTCTGCACTCAGTTCTGATGGGTAAGAGTCCTAGACACTCTGTTGAAATCTCCCCCAAGGTTATTTTACGCAACCAAACCTCATTTTCTTTATTATCTCCCAACAGAAATGTATACAGAAACTTCCAGAATATGTTTATACTAATAAACTCAATGTGATCTAACTATTAAGCAAAATACAAAAAAGAAACCAGAAGAGAATGTTTTAGGAGCTGAATACTACTCAGTGCAGCTCGGTGCATGGTAGTACTCAAAGTGTGTTTGCTGAAGGAAGATGGATGGAGACATTACCTGCTGATCAAACAGGGCCCAGAACATGGGGAGTGGAATATACAGGAACAACACCTTCGTGACCATCTTAATTTGAGAGATCAGCCGCTCCTGCGGGAGGACAAATCAGCCAGGGCTGGAGTCACAGTGGTCACTGCTGTTTCAAAGGATAGTTACATCTGGAGACAAGCTGGGAGGTAATTCATGGTTCTAAAGAACAGGATCTTGTGTTTCTTTAGGAAACCAGAACATTGTCAACATGTGAGATGTTGCGTGGAAACCACTGTGGAGGAGGCACATTACTCCAGTTTACTATGTGTGAATTTCTCTAAATGTGACCCCTCCCCCCAAATCCATCACCACCACCCAACTCTTCTGTATTCAAACCAAAGTTATTTGGTCATGATTGCATATAATTAATGTACCCCAAGTGACAAACTATGACAGTCATTATTATTCCTGGATAAATGGTATCCATTGTTTTAAAATCTTGTGGAAGCTCTTATCTGTAAGGCTTTTTTTGTTTTGTTTTTTTTGTCTTTTTGAGACAGGGTCTCCCTGTAGTCCCAGCTGTTCTGGAATTCAACATGTAGACCAGGCTGGCCTTGAACTCACAGAGATCTGCCTGCCTCTGCCTCCCAAGTGCTGGGACTACAGGCGTGCACCACCACGCCTGGCTCCAAGGTCTTATTTAAGGTGCTAATAAAGATTAGGAGGATACAACTCGTGATTTGTTCACATAGCTTAATAACCTAGATTGTGATTTTTGCACACCCACTTTTATGAGGAGCCAGAGCCATGGAGGCAGGAATGGCCACTTACATCATATTTCTCTTTAGCCCAGTCCAGCCAGTGCTCCCTCTTGGGAAATGTCTTACTCCGATGCCTAAACCTGTTTTTGATGGCAAACTGAAGGGAGAAAATTTGAATTTTAAAACAAAACCAACTACATTAGAGAAAATACATTGCAATGAAATCCTCTTTAATGAAAAAACCATGAGAGAAGAGAGAAATTTTAGCTTATACACCCGAGCATGATGCACTTCCCCAAAGGCTTAACCTGTGCATTATTTTTAGTCTCCTAATTCACACTTGAGTAGGGGTCCCATTGTCACCACTAACCCTCCAATCCCCCTAGAAGAACATGCTCAGTAGAAATACAACCCAGCACACTTGAATTTAAGCTTTTATTTCCCAACTAACAAGCAAAAGCAAAATATATAAAGTTCATTTTAAGTATGTATTATTTAGCCCAATAACCTTCCAAATAAAATGTTTTAAATATATAATCTATTAAATTTTTTTTTTACATAGGATTTCATGTAGCCCAAGCTGACCTTGAACTCAATGTAACTGAAGAGGACCTTAAACTCTTGGGAAGGTAGGACTTAGAGAAATAATTGGTAAGGATTTCTCAGTCTGGAGAAAACTTTTTGGCAGGAAAAGATCTAATGCTGGAGAAAATGGGAAAAGTTGTGCTGGAGGGACGTTTTTGTGACAAAGAGAAGGTACAAAGTGAGGCACACCACATACTTCAGTGCAGTAAGGCTTGGGAAGGAGTGCATGGCCTGATGTCACCTTAAGGCTGACTTTCTAGCCAAAAGATTAGTCACATACTTAAAAAGAATGAATAATGCATTTCTCCCAGTTATTTATATATATGCATACATTGCACATACCCACATAACATTATATATATATATATGTATATATATTCTCTAAAAAGAAATGGAGGGGCTTGTAAAATGCCTTAATGGGTAAAAGTGCTTGCTACATACAGCTGACTACCTGAGTTTGGTCCCTAGAATCCATGGTGGGAGGAGAGAACTACCTGGAAGGGGAGAACCAACTCTTGAAAGCTGTCCTCTGACCTTCACATGGGCACTGGGGCACCCCCCCCCCCGTATCACACATACACTAATAATGATAAAATAATTCTTTTAAAGAATTTCCTATATAAAGGAAATATTTGAAGCCATTGTCTAAAGATTCCTATTCTTAAATTTTATTTCCTGGCTACAAAATGTCCTTGTATGTATATATCTCACATAGATGCCTGTGGGAAAAAAATAAACCCCAAATTCTGCACATTCCAATACCAGATATCCTTTCAGCTATTTCTATTTTTTTTAATTTGTTTGTTTTCAAATTGAAGTTTGATTTAGAGGAGGTTGAAAGTTCTGAGGTAATTCAATGTCGAGAGAGAGAGAGAGCACTTACACCAATGCACTTGACCACTTTACCCATGATGTTGCCTTGTGGCTGGAACTTCTTATACATTCTGCTCCCAAGGACAAACACAACTAGATAGGGAAGAAGAGGATGTGTTAGTGCAGCATTTGCCAGAGCTACCTGAGGTCTGAGAAGTTCATTTTTGCTTGCATCATTACCTAGTCTGGAAATCCTATAGAACTGGTTGTTCACCTGTTTCTTAGGTGAGGATCTGCTTCTGATCCTAACCAAAGCCCTTGAGGAATGGGATATTTGTGCTGTAATAAACAAACACAGATGGCCTGATGCCACCTGCCAACTTCTCCAAAAGGGAGGCTCCTAGATACCCAGGACAACTATTTATACTTAAGTCCAGGCCATTTAAAGGGAAACAAAAGGCGCAGATGCTTTTGCATAGATTAGTATATTATTCTACTAAGACAATAAATATGGTGCTAATTTCCTGATTGCAATGGTAAGAGAGATTTTCTTCTTAAGATTCAGCAAAAAGGGATTAATCTGTTGAAACTTTTATTTAATCATAAGTGGCAAATTTTTTGTGGTCATTGTACAGCAGCATGGTTATAATTAATTGCCTCTGCAGATAGTTTTTTAAAAATTGAACTCATCGTTTTGAAGAGGCTACTCTTCTGCAAAACTTGTTAGCAAAATGCATCTTGTGAAAATGACCTAGAAAGTATTTTTGCAGGAGACCCTGAAAACTAAGTCCAAAGATTGGGATTTCCTATTGTCCAATACAACAACTTAAGAATTAAAAGGCACTGATGGATCACTTGCCTTCTACCTCTTTTCTTCAGATACCAAGACATGAGAATTTGACAGGTACCAGCTCCCAAGAGGCTCACCAAGTGCATGCCTGCATAATAGACAAACTTAGTGGACCCCTGATAGGAGGCAATGCTTTATTTGTATTCCTGCCTAATGACTGTGCAAAGATGAATGATAAGGGTTTCCAATGGACTGAGCCAACATTTCCTTTTATCAGCTTCTATTTTAATCTTTGAACTTTTTGACAAACTTGAGTCTAATTCAGGCACAGAAATTTCTAGAGGTGGTGTAGATACATTCAATTTGTCCTTTTCTCCATTCTTTAATACGAAGTATAACCTTTCACTTAAGAATGACTTATACAGGGGCTGGAGAGATGGCTCAACAGTTAAGAGCCCTGGGTGCTCTTGAAGAGGACCTGGGTTCAATTTCCAGCACCCATATGGTAGCTAACAATGGTCCATAACTCTAGTTCCAGGGGATTTGATGCCCTCTTCTGATCTCTACAGGCATTGCATGACACAGGTGCACTACACACATGCAGACAAAACACTCATTAAATAAAGACTATGCCGAACATCTGATGGCAGGGCTTCATAACACTTTGTTTCAACTCTGGACCTGGACTTTAAACAACTAATCATTATAATTAATACAGAGCCAGACCTGGTCATGGTCTTGTGTCAATTCAACTAATTTCTACTTACTTAGGGAAACAGCCATGAGAGCCGCTGGAACCCCAAAGGCCAGTGGGTAACAAGCTTGTTGACTGTGAATTCCACATTGTTGAACTGGGGAAAGATTATGATTAAAATACATCACAACGTTGCTAATGCACTTACAGTTCCCATTTCTAAAATTCTCTCACTGATCACATCATATTGTTTTTACTTAATGTTCTGGGTTCAGTCACTTGCCTTTATGATGCCATTACCAGCTCAGCAAAGCAGTGTGGTGCCAGGAAGAGCAAATGGGGGTGAGGAAGAGCAGATGGGGTTGGGTCTCACCTTAGATATACAACCCTGGGTACACCCAAATCAGAGAGCCTTTGTTTATTCTGTGGGCTTTATTCTCTTTAATTAAAACATTTTTGTGTATGTGTGCATCTTGAATGTGTGTAGTGTATGCAAGTGTGAGTGTGTGCATGCATGTGTATGTGTATGTGTGTGCATATTGTATGTGTATGTGCATTGTATGTGTGCATATGTATGTGTGTGCAAGTGTATGTGTGCATGTTGAATGTATGTAGTGTATGCATGTGGAGGCCCGAGATTCACATTGGGTGTCTTCTGCTACTGAACTCTACTTTACTGTCTTGACACAGGGTATCTCACTGAACCTGGAGCTCACCAATTAGCCAGACTGGCTGCTCAGCAAGATACAGGGATCCACCTGTCTCTGTTCCCCAGTGCTGGAGTTACAAATGTGTGTGGCTGCACCTGACTTCTACGTAGGTACTGGGGATCCAAATGTAGGTCTCCATGCTTTTGTGGCAGGTACTTTACCAAGTGAACCCTCTCCACAGCTTGTTCTATGGATTTTCTTTTTCAGTGTTTTTACATTATGTATGCATGTATGCATGTATGTATGTAGTTATTTTGTGTGTGTGTGCACACATGCATGCACATACCAAGGAACACATGTAGAGGTCAGAGGACAACTTGCAGGAGTCCATTATCTCCTTCCACTGTTTGGGTCCAGGGATCAAACTCAGGTCATCGGGCTTGGTAGTTTTGCCTGCTGAGGCATCTCACCAGGCCCTGTGTTTTATGAATAGTCTAAATAGTGGAGATGATATGACCTGGATGCAGTAACTCAAACATGTGGAACTCAGTAACATAAAGCAAATGTACTGAAATTCAATATTGTATGTTTCCAGTGTACATGCCAACCAGTAGTCATTAGAGGCAAAGGTTGATAATACTTTTTTTTTAGTAAAGGGCCAGATAGTAACTATTTTGGGCTTTAGGGTTCATTTTGTTTGGGTTATAACTCCTCAACTCTGCCTTTTTAGGAGAAAGCAGTCAAGTCTAAATGACAGTTAAACTCAGGTTCCTGAATTTGGCCCATAGTTTGCCATCCTCTGACTGAGAGGTATTTTAGCTCTGAGATCCTCAGACTGGTAAGGAAACAATTAAGGCTTTGTAAGGGGAACAGCGATTCCTAAAAATCCTTTCAGTAAGAGGAACATCCAGGACTGATCTGATCTCACAGGGATTTATTTTTTTAAAAGATTTATTTTTATTGTTTTAAATTATGTGTCTGTGTTGGGGTTTGTGCACATGTGCACAGTGCCCACGGAGGCCAGAGGAGGGCATCAGATTCCATGGAGCTGAAGGTACAGGCAATTGTGAGCATCTGATCTGAACCCAGGTCATCTGGAAGAGCAGCTAGCACTCTTAATCACTGAGCCATCTCTCCAGTTTCCACAGGGATTTTGACTTTGTCTTTAACTAGCTATTTCACAGTTCCACAGAGACGTTAACTAGCAGGAAAGTGATAGTTGGACAAATGTTTCTAGTTCACAACTGTACAAATGATTCCTGTTCACTGAAAGCAAAAAATTCTCTCCCCAAAGAATCAAAGTCTCTGTCAGTCAATCCTTATTTGAATGGATTATAACAGCTTTCCAGTTCCTCACTAATTAAGCCATTTAAAAATCTTTATCACATATTCAGTTTATATCTGTATGAAAGTCATGAATTTACTTTAAAAAGTTATCTTTTAACACATTCTATAATTTAAACATGCACAGCACATTCTCCCAATGAACTTGGAAGTGGGCAAGGTACAGGGACATAATTCAAGAATAAAAAAACAATTTGGGCCGGGCATGGTGGTGCATGTCTTTAGTTCCAGCAATCAGTAGGCAGAGGCAAGTGGATCTCTGTGAGATCGAGACCAGCCTGGTTTAACTAGTGAGTTGCAGGCCAGCTGGGGCTATAGGGAGACCCTATCTCAAAAAAATGCATAAATTCTTATAAAATATTTTACTTCATAATTTAATCTGAATCAACTATAGACATCATGGCTTTGTTAATTTGTTCCAAATAATGTCAAGTTTTTCTTTTCATAATGGGAACTTCAGAAGCTCAGTGGCATGTGATCAAACACAAAGATTTGAGTGATATTGATAGTTATTGATATGAGTTTCTGGTATTTCTCTGGTTTCAGGATATTTATTTTTATGTTCCTTCAGTTTTGTAAGACAGGGTCTCACTCTCTAGCTTTGGCTGGCCTTGAGCTCACAGTCTTCCTATTTCACTCTCCCAAGTGCTTGGATTACAGACGCATACCACCACACCTGACATCTCTTAGTATTTCTTTTGGAAATAGCTGAGATGATAGGAAAGCAACAGACAAACCTTGCTCACTACATTCTTCCCAACTCACTGAAATACCACTGGGAAGCAAAGCTTGAAGGCTGAAATGTCAACCATAGCCTAGGAGATATCATTCCCAGATGTGGACTCCTCTCTCTCATCATGAAAAAGGTCTTTATATTAATAACATATTAGTGTTGCCTATGCATCTGGAGAGATGGCTCAGCAGTTAAGTATACTGGTAACTCTTGCAGAGGACCTGGGTCTGGTTCCCAGCATCCACAAGGCAGCTGACAGAAATCGGTAATCCAGTTCCAGGGGATCTGACATTTTCTTCTGACCTCCACAGGGATTGCATGACATGGGTAACCTTAACATACATGCAGGCAAATCATTCATACATACAAAAAATTTAAAAATAAATAAAAAATTGATTCCTGTGATAAGGAGTCTCCAGTGGTCATTGGAATAAGGGAGTCAAGCAAGAAGAGGGTAAAGCTTGGAAGAAAAGCAGCTCAGAGTGAGGATTTGATGTACATGTACATCCCAGCATGTATAACAGATAAGCCATTAGAGGAGAGAAGAGGGATGAAACACAACCAATAAGACAAAGACTCAGCCTTTTCCCCTGGCTTTATTCCTCATAATTAAGAAGAGAAAACAGAAGCTCCCTCTAGATGGTTCTTACCTCTGAGTATGGGAGTGATGATCGTGGAAATCAAGCTTCCAGCATTAATAGCCAGATAAAAGATGGAAAAGAATCGATTTCTCTGCTTTTCCTGCCATGGAAAGGACAAAGTTAGAATGTGCTGATTTGGCTAGATATCATGGGACCAGGTGAGCTCAGGGCTGCTCACTCAGTTTCGGTCAGTGCCCTACTTTCAAGTGTCTCTGAAAAGAGTAGAATGGAGACTAGTTTCATAGGATTTGACTCCTAAAGGGCTGTCGTTCATTAATGGAGCCCCTTGGCGCATGTTCTTACCTGGCCCTCTTCAAACTGATCGCCACCAAATGCAGACACGCAGGGCTTGATTCCTCCTGTACCAAGGGCAATCAGGACCAGGCCAATCATGGACAGTGCCCTGGGGAAAGAAGTGGGTTAAGGTCAAGGTGGCAGGTCTTCAGAAGTAGCAGCCTCCCTCTAGTTTCCCTCTGAAGATCAGGTGCAGTTGTGACCATAGAGCCTCATCCTCAACGCGAAGACAATCCACAAGAACACAGGCTGAGAACTGAATGAAAACCTGAACACTGCAGACCTTTGAATCCCTGTCTTTGTCTAATAATTTATCATCTAGAAAATTGAAGATAGTGTGAAATCGGAAGAAGGATTTGTGTATGGACTTTTTGGGAGCCTTATCATTTCCAATAAAAGAATGAGTAGATGATATGTCAGTTAAAGGGAAGAGGTAAGCTCAGTAGTAGAGTGCATGCTTAGCATGCACAGGTCCTGGGTTCAGTCCCAAGAGCATGCAACGCACACACACACACACGTCAATTGAACAAAGGTAAGCCTTGTGTCAATCAGAATAGAGCCATAATAGTCATTAAATGACATTACAAACATGATTTAATTGCAGACAGACTATCTAGCTGGGCAGTATTATCTTCATTTGTTTACAAACTGGAAAGAAATAGAGCAAAAGGTTTATTGCTATGCCAGGTGGTGGGACTAAGGGCTATTTATCTTAATTTTACTTTTGTATTTTCCAAGTTATTGCGTTTTCACATTCTGAATAGAAAAAAAAAAGAATCATGGGATGGTGGAGAGCTAGAGCAAAGTATAAGGGCACACATGCATGGAAATGGCACAGTGAAACCTATTACTTTATATGATGGCCTAAAAAATTGATAAAAAAGAAAAATAGCGTTGGGGGTTTTAGTATATTAAGAGTTAGGCACTATAAATATCAAGCTTTATAAGAATTTATGCGATGTGTTCTTGGCTGTTGATGTTGCTTAAAATCCTTTAAAAATATGAATGAGATAAAGTCAAGCTAGATTCTGCACACACAGAATTATTTTCTTTTTTTTTTTTTTTTGTTTTTTTGAGACAGGGTCTCCCTGTAGTCACAGCTGACCTGGACCACGCTATGTAGACCAAGCTGTCCTCTATCTCACAGAGATCCACCTGCCTCTACCTCCCAAGTGCTGGAATTAAAGGTGTGTGCCACCACACCTGGCTACAGAGAGAATTCTTATTCTGCTTCCTGGTTCCATCTTCCTACACTAACTGACCAAGGCTCATCTTGAACTTCTTTGCTTCGTAATACACTGAACATTTATTTAGTCTTGTAAGAATTTCAGAGATTGTCTAGTACCAATACCAAGAAATGGAAAATAAGTTATAAGCTAAGGTTCTTATACACTTGTTGCTCTCTGAGCAGTTCTCCCTTACTTAACTGGCAGCAGTCTTAGCCATGGTAGGTACTATGACAAGGGAGGAAACTGAGGCACAGAGGGTAACTATCTGGTCAAGTTCACTCATCCAGTAAGGGGCACTGCCAACATTTGTGCCCAGCCTATCTCCAGGTCCAGTTCCCTGCCTCTCTCTTTCTGTATGTATATATCTGTGTGCCTGTATGTGTTATATGCATGTGTGTGCACATGTATGTAAGTATGTAAGGTATGTACCTGTGTGCATGAGTGTATGTGCACATGTATGTAAGTAAGGTGTGTGTGTGTGTGTGTGTGTGTGTGTGTGTGTGTAGTCCAAAGATTGATGATAGATGTCTTCCTCTACTGCTGTCCACTTGGCTATACTGGCTGGCCAGCAAGCCCCTGAAATCTGCCTTTCTCTGTTGCCCCAGCATTGGAGTTACAGACCCCTGTTGCTGTGTCTGCCTTTTACATGAGTACTGAGGATCTGAACTCAGGTTCCTAAGCTTAGGCAGCAAGTACTTTACCCACTGACCTATCTCTCTGACACCCCTCTCATGTTCTTAAGAAAGACAGCTTATTCAAGATCATCTTACTGTCCTGTGGGAGAGCTGAGCACAGACTTGGCAGTCTGAACAGCCTACTGTGTGCATAGCTGTTCCTCCTACCAACACCACTGTTTCAAGGGCTAGGTGTTAAAAACACTCCTCTGGACAGAAACCTGTTTAACTGGCAAGCCAGGGATGTAGCCATTATGGCTATTAACTTGAATTTCAGTCATATTTATCAACCCATGAGTTGGCTTAGTCCTGTGTCAAGAAGCTGAAGTACAAACACAGGAAAAAAGATCAGTCTTTAAGCTGGGGCATGGTGGTGCACACCTGTAATTCCAGCACTTGGGAGGCTGAGGCAGGAGGATCATGAATGAATTTGAGGCTATCTTGGATATATATTGAGTCCTAGGCTAACTTGGGCTAAATAGCAAGATCCTGTGTCAAAAAGGAAGGAAGGAAGGAAGGAAGGAAGGAAGGAAGGAAGGAAGGAAGGAAGGAGGGAGGGAGGGAGGGAGGGAAGGCGGAAGGGAGGGAGGAAGGGAAGAAAGTCAGTCTTTATTATTAGTCTGCCAGGCCAAATTTCAGGGGAGGAGAATCAATCCTGTGAGGAACACTTGTCCACACTACTTGCTGTCAAGAGCCCAGAACTGGTGGCTAGGATGATACCTATGTAATTAAACTACTGAAAAATAAGTGGATATGTATTATATAGGTCTAAAGGTCTTAGAATCTTGAGGAAACCTAATGGTATCAAAGGCCAAGGCCTCCGGGAGCTACAACCCTCTACGGAAGACAAGATGAGCACAAGTATCCTCCCATGACCATGCACCGAGTAGAATGTCACAATCCTAGACAGCAAGGTCAAAGTGAGCAGACTTCGGATGGCGACATCCTGCAATGTCAACACTCAGGTCCATTAAGCAGCCTTCTCTACAGTGCTAATCAGGGAGGGAAAGCCTCCCAACTCTCCTGAGGACATTCAGGGAAAAAAATGAATCATCAGAGCATCCAATAAGCAACCAATGAGAGGGTGGGGCTGCAGTGACCATGGACTCACACATGCACAGGAAGGCTGTCAGGGCTGCCGTCGTGGTTGTGGTCTGTGAGGTCATTAATTGAGCTCACTGAGATGACTGCTTGTCCAATGGTGTAGACAATGGATAATGATATAATTGTCCTGTGTTTAGAAAGGTTAAGAGAATCCTAGTTAATTGCACAATATCTGTCCAAGGTCCATATTTCTCATCCCTCCTACAAAATTTCCAAGAGCCCAGTCATGGATCTGCTTGTTTTTCAAACTTGGGTGAATCTGAGAGATCTCGGAAAGGGACAGCCTAGGAGTGTAGAGTGAAGTTTTGGCTAGAGACTAGAAGGGGGAAAACCCCTTTTGTCTGCCAGCTATGTACAAGACTCACTGCTTCCACTACCACCTCACCCCCATGCCACTATAGAAGTTAGTATTTATAGTTTTAAACAATAAAAGTTAATAATCTTTGGACTGGTAACAGTAGGTAGCCAAGAGTAGACCACTGATCACTTCTATAGACTTGGTTAGAGAGAGTGCCTGTTCTTGCTTCCTCTACTTCACTACTTTGACCTGGAAGAACATTCTCTTCCTTCTCTGTGAATTTCCAGAAAGTTCCTGATAATGTCTCCTGGGATGTGCTCTTGGAGCTCCATCTGCAGGGCAGGGTGAGTGCTCACAATGACTTCCTCACACCATGCATTGGTTCCATCCACCAAGCTGTATGAGCCCGCAACAGCCAGGACAGAGCATCAAGCTCAGCCCCAAACTCACCAAAGATAGTCAGGGTTCCTGCCACTATTTCAAAAAGTTTGGTTGAAGGGGGAAAAACACTAAAGCTTAAAAAAAAATCTTCTTGCATTCACAGTGCTGTGTTAAGCAAAACCAATGCTCTTAAGATTCATCTATTCTGGGGACTGGAGAGATGGCCTCAGTGGTTAAGAACACTGGTTGTTCTTGCAGAAGACCCAGGTTCAAATCCCAGCACCCACATGGCAGCTAACAACTGTCCATTACTCCAGTCCCGGGGAATCCAACAGCCTCTTCTGACCTCTGTGGGCATTGCACGACACAGGTGCACTTACCTACATGCAGGCAATACACACATACACAAAAAATTAAAAAAAAATAGAGTATCTATTCTTTGATTCTTCATTCCCCAATCTTACCATCCCAAACCACAAAGCTCATATTTACATCTTGGCTTGTCTGATATAAGAAAATCCCAATCACTTACTTGAACTTCCCCAGCCATGAGTCTGCGATCAGAGCTCCAAGAATTGGAGTCAGGTAGCACAGGGCAACAAACGTATGGTAGATGGCCGTGGACAGATCGTCATCCCAGCCAATGAAGTTCCTGAAGTACAGGACCAGGAGTGCTTTTCACAGAGACAGGTGGAGGAGAGAAACAGAGTTAGAACTGGCAGAGGCAACCCACCTCTCACAGAAGGATGAGATGACTGAAGCTTACCTCGCATTCCATAGTAGGAGAATCTTTCACAGAACTCATTGACCACGATGAAGAAGATGCTCAAGGGGTAACCAAAGCAATTCTGACAAAAAGAAAAGCAGTATCCAAATATGTTCCTCAATGGTCCACATTCACTAGCATCAATAGCTTGGAAAAGGGCCAATGAACACACGGTAATGTTTTGGTGCCATTCAGACCCAGAATCTTTAACCTTTCAACTTCAAAAACTATTTCATTTATTATTTTTATTTTATGTGTATGAGTATTGCCTGCATATGTGAAAGTGCACCAGTGTCGTGGCATGCCTGGGGAGGTCAGAAGAAGGCATAAGAGTCCCCTGGAACTGAAGTTAAGGACAGTTGTTGCCAAGTTGAGTGCAGAGAACTGAACCAGGGTCCTCTGCAAGAATAGTCAGTGCTCTTAACTGCTGAGCCTTCTCTCCAGCCCTGAATTTTTCAACTTTTAGTGCCTTACATTCATTATCCCATATAGAGACAGCAATGAAATGAATCAACTAGTATGAGCAGGAAATAAATAGCATCTCCTAAAAAGAGGAAATCTCATACAAACTCAGGATCATCTCATTGTGCCAGGTACACAATACACATTAATGTATAAAGCACATTTGTTTACTTTGAGGAACAAAAACGTTGTATCATTTATAAAATGAAGATACAGAAGAAGGAAAAATGATACTCACCCGTGACTTGGACATTCCTAAAAGAGACCAAAATGCCAGTATTAAGTCAAGTCACCACAGTAGTTTTGACTGACTGGACTCAGCCCCCTGAGTTTTCATGACAATTGGCTTCAGTACCCTCTAGGATCCCAGCACAGGGCTCTTTGCTTCTCTTCTGCAGTGGGGCCTGACCTCTGCATTTGCTTTTAATAAGTTCCTCAGGCAGTGCTCGTGACCAGTGGGAAATAGAAACTGGTATTCAGAGAATCATGGCCAAACTGTTTCCTTCCCTAAACACTTGAAAGACTGCCTCTGAATAAAACCCAAACATTCTAGCATGTTCTTCACCATCTCACAACTCACAAGGTCATCGAGGTTTTGTGACAGCTAACTAACTGAGGTATAAAATGTTTTTAGATCCGGAATACACAGTGAGGATTCAGCCACCTTTTCTTGTCCCCTAGCTCTGCCTTCTTCCCCACCCTTCCCCACACACAGAAGACTCCAAAGACATCCAAATGTTTGTTCACTAAACATGTGTACTCTTTCAAAGATCTTAACATGGGAGATCACAGCTCCCTTGCTGGGTGCCCCTCACCCCTTTTATCACACCCCTTCCTACTTATGATTTTGTCTTGCTGCCAATAGTCCCTTCACACAATATGGTATCATGATGGGTAATTCATATTCTTGCCTCCTTTCTAGACTGAGACTCTCTATGTATCATAACAACATCTTCACATCCCCATCTCTTTCACTGTACCTTCCATAAGCAGGGCTATTCTTAAAAGAATGAATTCAAAGAGCGGGAAGAAAACCTATGAGAAGCCTAATGAGTTGGTGCAGACCAGATGGATACACCTCCTTCCCACTCCCCAGTCCTCACTGACCTCATCTCAGAGTTGTTTGCTGCCAGGGCTCCTGGGGTATACCACGCTCCTTTCATTGGTCAGTGTTCCAGCAGTATAGGGTTGAAAACTTGGGTATGTCTCAGAATCTCCAGGGGCTTGTGAGAACAGACTGCTGGGCTGTACCCCAGATCTGCTGACTCTGTAGACACACGTGACTGTGTTTTCTAACAAGTTCCCAGTTCTTGCTGCTGCTGGTCCAGGCAGCATGCTTTGAAAACCACTGCACTGGAGAATTAGAAATAATCCTTAAATCCCTATCATGGCCCATGCGTTCTACCCTGCACCAGAGCTGCCTATTTGGAAAGAGCTCAGATGGAACTCACACTGGCCACTGTACCTTGCATTTAAGAAGACTGAGGATCTGCCTTTCTAACAAGTTCTAAGGAGAGGTGGATGCTGTGGTCCAGGGACTTCACTTTGAGAAGCATATGCAAGCTGTGATGTCCCGTTGCCTGATAGATCTCCATAATTCCCTGTCTCAACTTCTTATCCTGTTCCCTATTCAGGGCCCTTTCTCTCAGATTTGCTGCTTTGCATTTTCAGTCTGTGTAACTCTGTGCTCCATCCCACAACAAATGAAACCCCAGTTCTGTTTGAGGAACACCCTTTTTGGTCCAGACCATGTGGCATCCCAGACCTGTCCTGTGAGCATGCCTTCCTCTTCCTGTCACACTGAACTGGGGCTATTTCCACTTGCTCAGCTCAGCATGGCCCCAGGTCTCATACCAGATGGCCTTGCATTTTTGCCCACTTCAGAGCATTTTAGATGTTATTTTGGTCCTTGCTCAAAGGAGGGAAATAACACTGTTCTGATCTCCCAGGGCCCCAGGGCCCACCTCTTCCTGCTATTAAAGTTGGAGACAGAGACTCCTCAGCATAACCACACTGGGTTTATCCCCGGTTAGACTTCCCTGAGGTAAGGGGCTGCTTTGAGGTGCAGGGCATGAAGAGTGGGAGCCATGGAGTCAATCCTGGGATTGACTGAACCTCAGTTCTGTCAACTTCCAGTTGGGGCCCTGGGCAAGCCTGGGCTTTGGACAATCAAATGAAGATAATCCCCCTGCTTTGGTGGTTTTGTTTTGTTTTGTTTTTCTGAGACAGGGTCTCCCTGTAGCCACAGCTGGCCTGGAACTCACTATCTAGACCAGGCTGGCTTTGAACTCACAGAGACCTGCCTGCCTCTGTGTCCTGAATGCTGGGATTAAAGGCGTGAAACACCATACCTAGCAATCCCCCTGCTTTGTAAGGCTTCTATAAGGATTCATGTGGGGCTGGCGAGACAGCTCAGTAGGTAAAGATCCTTGTTGCCAAGCCTGATGTCCTGTGTTCTATCCATAGAACCCAAAAGTTGGAGGAAGAGAATGGACTTCTGCAAGTTGTCCTCTGACCTCTACATCAGTGCCAGGGCATGTGCCTGCATGCACATGCACACAGACACACATACAGTACACAAATATTAATAACAAATAAATGTTTTTTAAAAAGAATTCCTGTGAAGGCCCACACACACCTTTATGGCATCAGCACACGTGAACCATTACCATCCTAGAATGCTCAGCTCCTAGCATGGCGCTCTCCAGAGTAGAACTTAAATGTTTGCTGAATAAGTCTCCAGAGTCAAGCATCTCGGCCTTTGCGCACAAGGTTCAGATTCTGCCCTGATACTGGATAGATCCATTCACCCCTTGTGGTGGTTGATCTTAACTGTCAACGTGATTGGATCGACAATCACCATGGACACACATCTCTGGCTTTTCTTTGAGGATGTTTCCAGAAAAGTTTCATTGAAGAGGGAGGACCCTGAGTGTCAATGGCACTATCCCATGAGCTGGGGTCCTAGGCTGAATAAAAAAGAGAAAGCAAACTAAGTACCAGCATTCACCTCTCTCTACTTCCTGATTGTGGCTGCCATGTGACCAGCTCGCCTCGTGCTTCTGCTGCCATGACTTCCCTGCAAAGATGGACTGTTCTCTCAAATACTGAGCCCAAATAAACCCTTCTATAAGTTGCTTTTATAGGTATTTTGTCACAGCAATGAGAAAAGTAACTGACAAACTTTTCCAGGCCCAGTAGTCTCTGTTTGTTTGTCCCTTAAAGAGTCCCTAAGACTTGCCACAATTTCTACTGGGTTTAGCCAATGAGGAGCCATAGTGAGATCAGAGGGAGGAAAAGTCAGGTATCCATTTTTCTGGTGCTCTCCCTGTGAAATCACCCCAGCCTGGTTGTACCCTCACGTGGCAGCCATTGCTTCTCTGAAGTCATCCCTCTCCACTGTGCCATGACTCTTTCCTCCCAAGTTTTGGAATCTTCCTCTCCCTCATCCTTGAGGCCTGACAGTGCTCATAGGGATGTCTGCTCTACCATTTATGGTTCCTCGTCCCATTGTCTAGTCTTTGGGAAAATAACCTCATATTTCATGTATACATCATTATTCCTCACAGGACTGTGGTGATAGAGTATGCCAGCTGTACACTCTGCTTGCTGCCATCTTTTATCACCAGTCAGGAAAGAGTCTAGAATGGGTTTAACTACTTTCCCTACTTAGACTTCAGAGAACATGATCTCACCATTGCCTCCCTCCCAAAGGCAAAATAAGGAGTGACCCATACAAAGATGTTCCCATGACAGATTTTCCTTAGAACAGCAGGAGGGAGAGTTGCAAACCCAAAGTCCACAGAGCCAGCCCAGGTTTCACCACAGCAATTCCTTTCCCATGCTCTTCAGAGCTCTGGTTCAGAGAGAAGGACTACATCTCACTATGTATTTCTGCTAAATGTTATCCAGCATCCATTTACTTCTAATGTAAATATGATTACAGAGAAGGCACCAAGACATTCAAAGGGCAGACCTTAGTTTACCAACCTTCACACCTAGAACTGCATCATAGAAATTCTCAAATTTACTCAAGCTTAAACCAGAGACCTGGCATTCAATGGGAAGTATTTTGTGCTCTGAAAGGGTATTCATACCCAAGAACTTTATTATTGCTTTTATTATTGTGGGGTGGAGGCTGCTCAGCTCTTTTATAGAATCCAGAACTATCTGGTGGCCATATACCAAGGTCAGCATTTCTTATCTGAACATACCTGTGTCAACAGGATTGCTATCTTAGAAAGACAGTGGTCATAGGAGACTTGGGTCTGAATCATTTTCAACTGAGACAAGATTCTGTTCACTTTGGTACAACTGTGTTTGTATTTGGTATCCTGGTTAGTATGTTCAATCAGCAAATTTGAATGGTCTGATGTTTCTAGAACAGATCAGAGATTGTTCGGACATTTAAATATGATCAGGGCCACATCTAGAATCCAGATTCCCTATCTTGACAGCTCAGTCAGTATCAGTATGTATGATCACTGACTAAATCCTGGTTTCTTACTGACATTAAGCTTAACAAGGGTTTTGCCTTTCTTGTGCCTAAAGCATTTAATAGAAATATGTTTATATTACACATTTCTCTTATTACTGACTTTGGACTGTGGTGGGGAAACTGAGCAAACAGGAAAAAATGAGACTCCACTGAGCCCCACCACTCAATAACATTTCTCCCTTAATGCAGACACTTCCTGTCATTTTTCAAAGCACATTTGGAGCCATGTAGGAACAGAATCTCTAATGTTTTATTACCTAGAAATGAATATAGCCAGAACTGCTTAATGGGGCTACATTCTGAGAAATGCACTTCATCATGGATTGCAAAGATCATGATATTTTCATCATTATGCAAGCCTCATGCAGTGTACTTCACAAACCTGCATGATACAACCTACCACACACCCTTGACATACTATAATCTTACAGGCATACGCCCTCCATAGTCAAAACGTGGTCAATATAGCACACGGCTGGCTCCCTCAGTGACATTCAGGCCACAGAGTGTGCTTCCAGAAGTTGGATTTGGGACAGTAAAAGGAACAAGACATTTGGTTGAGGTCCAAGAAAGGAGCTCTTATCTTTAAGTGGAGGGAGACCCATTTCCTATCACTACCAAGGATATCTATGTCCTAATCTCTAAAGCAGATTTGTGGATATGTTTCCTTCCATGGAGAAAGGGACTTTGCTGATGTCACTAAGCACCCTGAGATATGGAATTTATTTTTAGTATTTCAGTGGGAAAATACAATCCCAAGTGTCCTATAGAAAGGAGATGTGATGATGGTAGCAGGGACACAACTGCAGTTCCTGGAAGGGACCATGAGCCAAGGAATGTAAACCATCTATGGAAACTGAAAAGGGCAAGGAAACAGATTCTTCCCTAGGGCTTCACAGTGCAGCCCTGGTAGCATGTTGATTTCAGACAGTAAAATCCATTTCAGACTCGTGACCTCCAAAACTCTAAGATGGTATTCCCCCTGGTCTCACCAGTAATGGAAACTGAACTCATGCCTTGCACATGATACACAAGAACTCTACTGCTTAGCTATATCCTCAGCCAAGTACGGCATCATTTGAAAACCACTGAATTTGTGATATTTTGTCCTATAACTAACATTAATAGGAAACAAACATACAAGAGCTTACCTCAAACTGTAAATGTTTAATCACTATTTACATTATTGTACTATTTCTATTATTTACACTGTTTACATCTAACTAAGACCAAACTTTATTTGGCCCCTTTTAACATTACTAAGCTATATTTTTCTCCCTGGGGGGTTTAGTCATGCATACACAGGCCCTGTCTTTTTCTTTGGATTTGATAGGATCCCAGTTGTTACTGTATCTAAGTCATCCACGTGTCATAAACTCCTGGTTAGCTTCAATTGTGCTTCATAGAGATGCTACATTTCACAGAAGCCACATGGAGATGCTACCTTCCACAGCTACCTTCTTCCCCATTCAAGGAGTCTGTTATTTCTCTGAGAAAATTGACAAATAGCTGTATAAACACAATGCATGCTGACTTATGCTTTGTGGAATACCCCTTTCATGAAGCTCTGGGTTGTCTGTCCTTCCTATACCATTCATTGCCAAAGGCAGCGAATAATCAATCCTTTAAGAAAAAGTTTCTGGGCTGGAGAGATGGCTCAGTGGTTAAGAGCACTGACTGCTCTTAAAAAGGACCCAGGTTCGATTCCCAGCACCCACATGGTAGCTACAAACCATCCTTAACTCCAGTTCCAGGGGAATCCGAAGCCCTCTTCTGACCTCCGCAGCATTGCATGACACGGGTACACTCACATACATACAGGTAATACACTCATACACATAAAATAAAAGTAACAAAATATTAAAAAAAAAGAATGAAGAAAGTTTCTTAAACAATGAAACTACTGTAACCTGGAACCAGTGCTAATGACAGAATACGGATTTTATGAAGTAATTCTGGCATAATGTCCCAAGGGGGAGCAACTTAGTACTAGGGACCTCACATATGTCCACTGTGGCTAATCTGAGTCCTGGCAGAGGCCTTGTGGTCCTCTCAGGACACAGGAGGACTGGAGGCCTGTGAGAAGCTCCATCTCTGGGTGCCTCCTGAGTCCTCACAGGCATGTGTATATTTCTGCCCAGCTCCTCTGGAGACAGACATGGAACACAAAACCACTTCGCTGCTATCTGGCATTGGAGCCCCAGCAGCAGAATGCCTCACAGCTCATGGTGCCATCAGCAGCCTCCGCAGTTTCCTCATCCTCCTTTGTGTTGTAGGGCCCGGGCCCAGGCATTCTTCCTGTACTGTCCTGAGCTGGTCATGTATCTTTCCTGTCAGTCATTCAGGCTCATGTGTGCTCTATAACCAGGTCTTTGCCTTTCTTAAAACCTCTTCTCAACTTCCACTGCTCAGGCTTGGGTGCAGTTCTGTTAGTGTGATGGTTAACTTTAATTGTCAATTTGACACAACCTAGAATCACCTGGGAAGAGAATCTCAGTGAGGGGTTGTCTACATTGAGTCAGCTTGTGAGCATGTCTGCAGGGGATGGTCATGATTGAGTTAACTGATGTGGGAAGACCCAGCCCAGTGTGGATGGCACTATTCCCTAGGCAGGGGGGTCCTTAAATATGTAAGAGTAGAGAAAGTTAGCGGAGCACAAACAAGTGAGAATGCATGCCTTCATTTCCCTCTGCTCTTGACTGTGGATGTGATATGACCAACTGTTTGAAGTTCCTGCCTTGACTTCTCCACAGTGGCGGACTGTAACCTGGAATTATAAGATGAAATAAATGCCTTCCTCCTCTAAGTTATTTGTCATGGTATTTTATCACAGCAATAGAAATGTGACTAGGATAGTCAATGTATTCATTTTCTAGGGCTGTCATACAACATATTTCAAACTGGTGGCTTAGGACAACAGAGGTTTATTTACTCACAATTCTCAAGGCTAGAAGTCTGAGATTAAGGTGTTGTCAGGGTTGTAGCCTTCTGTGGCTGTGAAGGAGACTATGCTGGGCCTCTTCTGGAAGTTACTAGCATTCTCTGATGTCCCTTGGCTTATAGAAGCATCATCTGATCCCTGTCTTCATCTTCACACAGTATCCTTTCCATATGTGCATCCTGTGTCCAAATGTCCTCTTTTTATAAGACACTAGTCATTTTAGACTCCAACTTACATCATTCCACTATAATTTCATCTTAGCTTGTCACATTGGCAACAATAGTGGTCCCCAGAGGTCACATTCTGGGTACTGAGGACTTGGGCTTCTACATATGAACATTTAGGATACATAATTTAACTTAATAGTCAAGGGCCATTTGCTATATACCACTTACTGATAGGTAAAAAGTAGCCTATGGATGAATCTGGTTGATCCAGAGAAAGCACCAAGACACAGATAAAACTCCATCAGAATAGAGTTTACTAGCAAAGGATTCCCTTCCAGGCAGGGAAAATGTCTGCCCCAGATCGTGAGCTGGGGTCTTTTAAAGGGGGAGGCTTCCACTTCCTGCAGAAGGCGGGAAGATGTATTATTTTAAAAGTTGGGTGGCGAGGGGGGGGAGTGTGAGAGTGGGACTGTTAAAAACTGTTCTCTTTAGAGATCAAAGGGGAAGCCTGCTGTGTTGGCCAAACAGTGGAGAAGTCTGCTTCTCTTGACTTCAAAGACCAAGGTGCTTATCAACTCAGTTCTCTTTTCTCAGGAGCTTGAAAAGTCCATGAGACCCTGTTGGTGAAGGGGCAGGGCTATCTGAACCTTAAAACTTACTACTTTAGATTACAGATATCCTACTACCATTTAAAAAGGTTTCTTAAAGACCAGAGTGATAGCTCAGTTAGTAAAGTATCAAGCATGAGGACCTGAGTTCAGCTATGCAGTATTCACAACAAAAAGCCAGGCATGGTCAGTCAGTCTAGCTGAATTGGTGAGTTCCAGCTTCAATGAAAAGTCTCTGTCTCAAAAAAATAAAGTGGAGGCGGCCAGAGAGATGGTTCAGCTGTTAAGAGCACTGGCTGCTCTTACAGAGGATCCAGGTTTGGTTTCTACAACCACATGGACCTAACAACCATCCCTAATGTCAGTTCTAGGGGATCTGATACCCTCTTCTGGTCTCCACGGGCATTACATGACATGGGTGCACACACATGCAGGCAAAACACTCATACAGATAAAATAAAAATAAATAAGTTAATTAAATCAAATAAAAAATAAGGTAGAGGCGACTGAGGAGGACACCTAACATCAGACCCTGGCCGCCACAGTACATGTATGTACCCCCCCGCCCCCAAATCTTGTAACCAGACATGATTCTCAGGGCCCTTTCTGTTGTACTTCAGCAGCCATAGCCTTGTTGGGCCCCAGGATCCAGTCACCTTTGAACAAGCTCATAGGTCATTTAATCTCAAGCTGCTCCATGCCAGGGAAGATCAGTCAGTCCAGAGAGTACCCTAGAGTTAATATGTAGCAAAACAGAAGATCTGGGCAATAGTCCTAAGTTCTGCCCAGGTATAGGCAGGGACCAGGCGCTCAGGTGAGATGGTTTTCCTGGATGTTAGAATAGTAACCCTTGCTCTCCAACTTAGTTTCTTTATCTGTACTTGAATATTTTTATTGCTGAAGAACACTATTGGGTAGAACTTAGAGTTAGGCTTATTTTAAATACATATGGTCAAGAGCTAATATAGAGTAGAGAATCTTCCTCAGAAGAGAACTCCAGAAAGGGAAAATATGATGGGAGATGGCTCCTGTGATCCTGGGCAAAACCACCTCCAGCTCAAGTTGCAGATACCCAACAGGCAACAGCAACCAGCATGTTGGCAACAGTGTGGTTCACTGAGCCATGTTGTACCTATGATCACTGAGCCATGCTGTACCTATGATCACTCTATGATCCTGTATATTATCACAGGAGAGAATGAGGCCCAGACCACTTATGCTGTGCTGCTAAATTAAAAGAAACCAGTCCTTGATCTTTTGGGGGTTTGTTTAGAAGGCAATTAAGTTAGGGACTGTATCTTTGACACACAAAGTTAGATGATAAATCAGAACTAGGTAAAAAGGCTTCACTATCACATTAAACACAAAATTGCACTTCAAGACTAGAATCAGAATGAACTTTTCTTAACTGGTATTTATTTATTTTATTATTATTTTTTGAGAGAGGGTCTCACTGTGTTGGCTTGGCTGGCCTAGAACTTGCTATGTAGACCAGGCTGATACCTCCAGCTCACAGAGATCTGCCTACCTCTGCTTCCTCTGCTACCTCTGCTGGGATTACCTCTGCTGGGATTACAGTGTGTGCCCAGATTTCACCTGATACTACATATATATGAGGACATACTACTTTTGGTGCTAAATGAATTCTTTTAACTATATTTATATTTATTTTTATATATTTTATTTATTATTTTTATTTTATGTGCATGAGTGTATTGCCTGGATGTAGGTAAGTGCAGCTGTGTTGTGAAATGCCCATGGAGGACAGAAGAGGCCGTCGGATCCCCTGGAACTAGAGTTATGGGCAGTTGTTAGCTGCCATGTGGGTGCTGGGATTTGAACCCGGGTCTTCTGCAAGAACAACCAGTGTTCTTAATTGCTGAGCCATCTCTCCAGCCCCCTAAATGAATTCTTTAGAATTGATTGAAACTGTGATAAGAAAACCCATCTATCTTGCTGGGAGAGTCACCCAAGATGGCAACAAAGCTGAGGCTCTGACTCCAAAAGAGTTATCTTTATATGCTAAGCCTATTAGTACATAATCTCATATATAAATGATGTGCCTGTTCCATAGGGTACATTTCCTTTACCCCCAAATCCATGACCTTTCCAGAATCTCATAGTATGGCCTTATTGGAAAGTAGGGTTGTTACAAATATAATTTGGTTATATGAGGTTAGGTGGGGTTAGGTGGAAGTAGGATGGGCTGTTAATCCAATGTGAGTGATGTCCCTACAAGGGAGAAGAGTCGACACACACACAGGAAGAAGGCCGTGTGAAAATCAATGGAAGCAGAGACTATAATAATGTGTCTATGAGTCAGGATCAGCGTGTCACAGGAAGTCTAAAGAAAGGCCTGGATCAGATTCTCCCTGGAGCCTTCAGAGAGTGTGGCCCCAGAACACCTTGACTCTGGACTCTCAGCCTTCAGACCTATTACCTCTGTTGTTTCAGAACACTGTGCTGTTTTTATTACAGTGACCACAGCAAAGGAGCAAACAATGTGAGTTAAGGCATTCGGTTTGAAAGAAAAGGTTTCTTTCTTCCAAGAACATCTCAAAGGCACAAATGTACTCCTGATATATATCCCCACAGAGCATGTAACAAACCATATCACACCAGGTAGATTGCAGATGTTTAAACTGGCTTAGTTTGGGAGCTTTGTGTATTTTGTATTTCTAAACCTGATTCTCGAACAGCAAGCTCTTTGTCATGCTGGCCCATATAATAACTGATTGACACAACCTTCTTTGCAGTGACCGTTCCTCTCGGCAACCTGGTGGGAGAGCTGCAGGCATGCTTCAGTCTAAGCACCTGGGAGGAGGACCTTCCTCTTCTTCAGTCTCCAGGGAAAAACCTGTCCCTCTTTGCGCGCGTGTGCGTGTGTGTGTGTGTGTGTGTGTGTGTGTGTGTGTGATGAGTGCAGGTGCCTGAGGAGACCAGAAGAGGGCACTGGATCCCCCAGAGCTGGAGCTGGAATTGCAGGCAGTTGTGAAGCACCCCATGTGGGTGTTGGGAGCCAAACTCAGGTCCTCTGGAAGATTACTATTCATTCTTAACTGCTGGCATTTTCCAGCTGCTGAGTTGTCCTTTAACACTGTCCTACCTGCTGGTGGCAGCTATACTTGTAAACCAAGGGACAAAGTTACAAACAGTGACTCTCTGGTTCCTTGTGTTGCAATCTCAGCATTCTCACTGGGCTCCTGATAACATTGCTCTGATTCTTTCTCATCAAGAAGGAATGTGCAGATGTCCCTCAAGCCTTGCCCTTGTTTTTATTTCCTTATCACCTCACCTGGGACATCTACCCACTTTCTCTTTTGCAAGAGATAGAATCCTCACACTATGTATCATAGAGCATCTTGGCCCCAGGGATGGGAACACAGTGGACTGGGAAGTCCCAGACTCTATGCATGGTTCCATGGTACAGTACCATTTCAACCATGTCATCATTTCACAGGATGGCATCATATTCTTCTGGTAGGTCTGAACTAATCAAATGCATAAACCCTTTATCTGTTCTCTGTTCTTCGTGAGATGCCTCAGCAGTTCCAAGGCAGAAGCAAAGTTATAAATCATAAAATCCAAGTAAATAAAAAGAGTAATAATTCTTTTCTTCTTAGGAGATTCTGTGGAAGTGTGAAGGATGAAGCAAAGATTTCGCACGAAGATCGCAAATCCTCCAATTTTGATAAGTCACTCCCAGTTGATGCTACCTGAAATCTCATTTACCTTAACTACAAGCCAGAGGAGGGGAACATTTTGCTTAGGGACTTTGGTTCCTGCCCTGAGGATATGAGTTTCCCCAGGAGCCACTGCTCTACTCCCTTCAATGGGAACCGAACACCTACATAAATCAGGGACTTAGGCCCACTTGGCCAGACCCAGACCACAGTGATCCATTATTGTTCCATTCATTTCGACTCTCCCTGCACTTTTAGAAAACTTCTACAGCCAACTTACAAATTCTGCCACAGATTTGCCCATCACCATGGACAGCCTCAGCATAGCATTTGAATTTGAAACTCTTACTAAAAAAAAAAGGTAAAAAAAATAGAAAGCCACACTTAGGCCTCAAAATGTCAGCACATAAGAGCCCAGCATTAGCAATTCTCTTTCCTTGCTGCTAGTTGGGCCTCTGTCCATGTGCAATAACCTCAGCTTCTGGCTGCTCATTCCCAGCTTGGAGCAGGAATGTCTGCTTCTCTGACACTTCAACCCCACATTTTAGTTGAGCTGGTGCTTCCAAGGTGAGCAGAGACTTGAGGAAGGATTTTAAATGGCCTGGTGTCAGGTTACTTGCAAGGCTAGCTCATTTTTTCACAGTCAAGCAAGAAGCTGATTTGGGAAAACTCAAAATGAGACTATCTCACAAAACCACAGAAGGGCCAGCAAGATGGCTCAGCAGGTTGAGGTACTTGCAACCAAGACTGACAACCTGAATTTTATCTCTAGCACCCACATGGTAGAAGGAAAGAACCATCTCCTGCAAGTTGTCCTCTGACATCTATATGTACGTGCACACACACACACACACACACACACACACACACACACTAAATAAAACGTAATAAAAAATTTAAAGGAATATCTTTTTTAAAGAACACAAAGGTGAAAAGAAAATTTTACAGAACTTGACTGTCAGTGCCCATAACTTTTTATTGGGACAGCTCCACCCACATGTTTACATATTGTCTGAGACTGTTTCTGCATTCCAAGGACAGAGCTGAGGAATCACTGGCAGAGTAATACCAACTCTGGTCCTTTCCTGAAGAGACTGATGATCCCTATTTTAAAACAAGTTGAGGTTCATGATTCCAACCAGATACTGCAGCCAGCTTCAGCCATGGATGACCGCATCTCAAGTGCTACATATTCTTTGGATTCTCATCACTGTGCTCCTAAGGGCCATCCTAGTTGTCCATTGCTGCCACACATACCCTTCCCTTTCCTAGTCATTCATCATTTCTGCCCCTTGATTCCCAGGGGGAGTGAGGATCCCTATCCCAAACGCTAGTTCTAACCACACAGTGCAAAAGTCAGCATCTCAGGGCTCAGGTTTCTCCACCACTCATTTCCTGTTCTTTTGCTTCATTCATCAAGTATTCCAAGTGTCACCTTTCATCACACAGCATCTAAAACAATTCTGGCCTAATCTGTATGCTCAAGATCTGTTCTTGAGGGGGCAAGTCACTAAAACTCTTTTTTCCTCAAAAATATTTCTTTAAATTATCTTTTTCACATCCTTTCTCTTGATATTGAGTAGTTGAGATGTGTATGAATCAAATCCAGGTCTAAATGTAAACCACTGGTTGCTATTCACATGCTGTATCAATCCCTTCTGCAAAACTCCACTTGAGAACTAATTTGCAAAGAAGGAAGCGCCCATTCCTTTGAAATAATGTTTTCAAAGTCAATTCTGGATTCTTTCAGTCCTTTGACAAATTATCCCCATCAGAACTATTTGTTAGAAGTGCTAAACACATTTCACACAGTTCTGACTCTGTGATCTTTACTCAGGTATCTGGCACCCAGAGCCCACCTAAGCACTTCAGAGCACCTCCCAGGAAAGTTACACCGAGTGACAGGCAAGTGAGATCCAGACTCTCTAGTAGAAGCTGGGAAGGGTATACACTCTGACATCCACCACCCAAAAGGAGGTTTGGAAGCATCTTTCCGGAACAACGTTTGCCACAGCCAAAGGTTCAAGGAGTGGTCCACTCACTGCTGCCTCTGAACCATCCCACAGCGCAGTGCAGTGGGAAGCCAGGTCACAAAGAGCTTACTGTACTGAGGCAGAAACACTGTACTGAGGATGACAAGAGGCAGAACTGGAATACCATGCAAGCAGGCCAAGCTGGGGCTCCTCTCCCCACAGCCACACTGCCTGAAAAGCAGAGCCTGGCCATCCCAGTGGGACTTAGGAGACACGTCCCGCCCCACCCCCTTGCTAAACCAGCTTGAAGGGGGCTGATGGCTCCACGGCCTCAATCTGTGGATCTAAGTTACTTCAAGAGCTCGCCTAATTTGAAACAGTGCAGGAGCCAAGCTGCCTCATAGCCCATTCGCTCATCCTCCAGACTGCTGGACTTGTGTGCCTTCTCTTGAAGCCTCAGATAGTGGTGAAACCTGAAGTGGTTCCACAGAGAAACCAGCTTCCCCTCCGGCCAGGGATCCCTCGGGAACTCCTGGGTGACCCTCCCAGCCAGAGGCCGGAGCAGTACCAAGGCTCCCCCGGAGCAGGAGCGCCCCAGAGCCAAGGTGCCAAGCATCGCCCCTTCCTAACATAAGTGCAACTTCAGGACCACAGCCACTTGGCACCTTGAGAATGCAAAGCCTGCAAAGTCCACAAGAGGGTATTGCATTTATTCTCGCAGCTCCGGAGACTACAGTGACCTCTGCTCCCGGCCGCCAGGGACAGCAGAGTCCCCCCAGGCTCACCCCGCCGGTTGACACCTGCTCCGGGCCAGCAGTGTCCCTGTCCCAGGCTACCCCGCCCTGCACGTACCGATGGTGGCGGCTCCGAGAGCTCCCCGCGACTGGCGACTGGCGAGCTGGAGTCCGGCTCTCCTGACTTTGTTTCCAGGCCCTGCCCAGCTGGCTACCTATGCGGCTCGAGGTGTGCGAGGCGGGGCTGCAGGCCCTGGCTCCACCCTCGGAGGTGGCGGCCCTGCAGGGAGCCGGCCGAGTTTACAGTTAGTCTCTTGAGGTCCCCCATTCTCCCACCTGCCTCAGCAGGTGGACACTTGTCTCAGGTTATGGCTCCACGTTGTAGACCTAGCCCTTGTGAGGCAGGGGCGGTGGGAGGGATCTGGGGCCAGCGATCCCCAAGTGAGTGGCCACCTGGAAGCTTGTTAAAATGCGAATTGCTGAACATCCATCTCCAGAGCTTTTTGCTTGTTTGCTTTTTGAGGCAGGGTCTCTCCTGTAGCCCCAGCTAGCCTGGAACTCGCTATGTAGACCAGTCTGGCCTCCATCTCACAGAGATCTGCCTGCCTCTGCCTCCTGAGTGCTGGAACTAAAGGCATGTGCCAACTCGCCCAGCAATTTTTTAAAAAAACTCTTCGAAATTGAAGCTCGGTCCCCATTAAACAACTCTGTATCCCCTCCCCCAGCACCTGGTAATCACTCCTTTGCTTTATGTACCCGGAATTAGACTCCCCCAGGTGCCTTGTGTGAGTGGGCTTGTACCATATTGTCCTTCTGTGGCCAGCTTATTTCACTTAGCAGAATGGCCTCAAGGTTCAGCCATGTTGTAGCATGGGTCAGAACTCTCTTTCTTTATGGGTAATGAATATTCCATTGTACCTATAGGCCTTGTTCCCCCAGTGTCCCTATTAACTCCTGAACCTTAGGAACTCCCAGCCACTCTGCTGGGAGGTTGGTGTGTGGGCACAGCAGAGACAATCCTTCCTGAAAGGACGCTGCACCTGTCCTTCACCTTTCTTCATTGGACACAGGAGGAAGAAACCTCTTCCCACACTTGAGTGACTCATACTTACAAAGTAGCTAGTGTTGCTGAAAGACTAAGGGCTTCAGGTGAAGGAACAGAATCTGGTGGGAGGTATTTCACTGACCAATGGGAAGGGCAGGCAGTCTCACCTGCTGTTAGTCAAATCAAAGGCTGGCACTTCCTTTGGTTTCTTCTGCAGGCTGAACTTTCTGTTGTTGAGTTCATGAGCTTCAGCATCGTCAGCCTCAGGGAAGGAACTCTTGCTTCAAATCAGGTTCTTGGTGTGTTCCTGAACCAGTGGCACCAATATCTTTTGGTAACTTGCTGGTTATCAAATTGAAGGTGCTGGTCTACCTCCCATATCCATGGAACCTGAAACTCTGGGGGTGCAGGAGGTTGCTTGGCACTTGGGAGACTCATACTGTTTCTCCTCTGTGCTTATCTAATCCTTCACTTGAGCATTAACTATTTGTCACCTCCAAGTTCAAGTGCTCATTTTGGGCATCAGAGAAATGGAAATAATAGAGACAGTCCTGTGCCCACAGAGTTTGCGCTCTGTTTCCTGTAGGCTGGGCTGCTCTTTGGCATGAGGTGTACGGGTAGCAGATGCTGGAAGATTCTATGTCTTCTGCCCTGCCTTGGAGAGTCGCATTGTGTGGACCTCTCCTCAGTTTACCCTCTGCCCTCAGCCTTCCATGATCTTGCCTCTGAAGCTTCTGGAACAATTCACAAGCTCAGTGACTTAACATAACAGAACTTTTCTTTCCCAGTTCCGGAGGTGGTCTAAAACCAAGGTGGGTCAGCAAGCTCCCTCAGAAGGCTCTAGGGAGGATCCTTCCTTGTCCCTTCCAGCTTGTGATGGCTCCCAGAGTCCCCCCATGGCTACCTCATTCCAGTCTTCACCTGTCTTCACATAGCTTCTTCTCTGTGTTGGCCCTGCTTCTCTCCTTCTTTAAGGCCACTTGTCCTGGGACATCAGTCCTGAAGAGGCTGATGGTTAAGAGACTTTTGGAATAAGCCCCCCTCCCCCCTAAAAGGTCCCACAGCCATCCATGTGAGAAGAAAGGTTCTAAGAAAACGTGTGTGTGTGTTGCTGAGGATCAGACCCATGCCCTCACATATATTAGGCAAGTACTCTACCACTGAGCTACATCTCCAACCAATGAAAATCATTGAAAAACAGAAGAGGGAGGACCAGCACATAAGCTCAAGTCATTGAGACTTTAGAACCAAGAACCAGCAGAAGAAATGCTTGTGTCTTAACATATTAGCCCCCAGTCCTCAGAAAATCAGTAACTAGACCCAGGAACATAGGAAAGTTTCTTAGAGGATTTGATTCTGCCTTTCCCTTCTTTGTGCCAAACTGTGGTGTCCTGTTTACTACGTCAGGATAACCAGGTTATCAATATGCATGTGAATAGACATATAACTTCATCAAACTAACTTAAACCACAACTTATTTGGCAGATTTTTCTTTCAAATGTAGTTATCAATCTTACCTCTGGTGTTGGCATTCATTAATATTTATCACAGTGTACGCAAGGCCTGTGATTAAACACTACACATTATCATCTTGTTTAATTCCTTCTTTATCACCATCCTATAGTATCAGGAAGCATTATTTTGTCTTTCAATGTTTTTGTTGTGGGGAGTTTCTAAGACATAAAAAAAAGAGAGAGAAGTATATACGGAGCCCTGCTATGAACCAGCTGGCTTAGATCATCTGCAGCATTGTGTAGTCTTGCCGTAGGGAACAGCGTCATCCATGTTTTTAAAAATATTTTCTTTATTATTTTTATTTTATGTGTGTGAGTGTATTGCCTGCATGTGTGTATATGCACCTGTGTCATGCATTGCCCACAGAGGTCAGAAGGGGACGTATGATCCCCAGGAACTGGAATTATTGATGGTTGTGAGCCACCATGTGGGTGCTGGGAATTGAACCTGGATCCTCTGCAACAGCAGCCAATGCTCTTAACCATCTAGCCATCTCTCCAGCCCATTATTCACGTTTTATGGAGGTGAATCCAAAGTACATAGAGACTGGGTAGATTATGGAAGATCATTTAGCTGGTGGGAGGGTAAGATTTCTCTCTCAAGTGCCTCCTCTTCCTTCGCTGTTGAGTTTTTCTTCTTCTGCCTGTCTGACAAAATCTTTTGTCTGTCTGCTCCATGAATAAAGCTGTAACTCACCAGTTCCTCATAAGCATTTCTGTGTTTTAAATGAACCCGCAAAGAGCAAATGTTGGGAACGGCAATCCGCAATGCAACAGATTGGCCAGGTGGGATCTTCAGAAGTGATTTAGATCACGATGTCACCAGGCACACAAGCTTTCTTCTGAAGATTCTTTTATCTTGTTTAAAAGAATTTAAAAAATGAGTTCGGGGGGGACACAAGGATAATTTTATTATTATTTAGAGAAAACAAAAGGACAGACAAGCTAGAGATCTCAGTGGATGCCGGGAGGAGGGAAATGGAAGCAGAGAAGGAGCAAATGTTGTTTTCAGAATTCAGAAGGCAGGCAGGCTCAGCACTGCAATGGGCTGTGTTGAGGGAAGGGTTTGGGGGCTATGTAAGCCTGATATATCTCATTAGGGGGATAGTCAACCCTCCTATTTAAAATTTTCTGTTATATCTTTTGTTTTCTTTTTTGAGATAGGGTCTTATCTATTTCAGTGACCTCTAACTTACTGTGTAGGCAAGGACGACTCTGAGCCTGATCCTGACTCAAGGATTTCCCTCCTGATCCTCCTGCCTCTACCTCTCAAGTGTTGGTATTACAGCCATGTCCCACCATGCCTGGTTTATGGAGTACTGGGGCTCAAACTCAGGGCTTTGTGCATGCTAGGCAAGTAGTCTGCCAACTGTATCACTAGCCCCTCCCATCTTCTTATCAAGCCTTCAGATGTATCATGTTTTTTTCTACCTGTGGCTCCAGACTGGTCTTCTTTAGTTTGTAAAACTGTATTTTCTCCTTATCACAGAGTCTAACCTTGCCTGTGCAAAGGAGGTGCCTGCTATACATCAAAAGAGTGTTGTTACAACCAATAACCAGGCCGTTTTCAATGGGGCTTCTGACCATCAGCCATATTTGTCTCAGAGAAAGTTGACACATTCTTATTTATACGTCTCAAATGATGCCTGGGAACTAAATGGCTGCAGAGGGCCCTTTTATTCCCTTTCTTCCTCCTGACATCCCCCATCAATGACGATGCTTTCCCCTCACTGGACTGATGTTCTTATTTCTACAAAAGCAAGTTAGTTATATAACAGGGAGGTTTGGCTTTCTCTCTCTAGAGAACTCTGTCATCAGGTGATGGCTCTGCCACACTATGGTACAGTGAGAAGCCCCTCACTACATGTGGTTCTTCCATCTTGACTTCCCAGCCTCCCTCTGGAACTACAGAAATCAATTTTTGTTCTTCATTTAGAAATACCCCAGCCTGTGGCATTCTGTGATAGTATGAACAGACTAAACCAGGCTGGAAGGTGCTACTTTTTTCTTGAAATAACTCCATTTTAACTGAGGGAGGAAAAGCCACCAACTTAAACAGAACACGTGAAACCTTCATTGTAAAGTTGAGAGAAAGGAACATTTTTAGAGCAGGGATTTCTTCCATGAAATGATGCTACAGAGTCCCTTTGTGTACAGAATGGTTTGTCCCACCTCCTTAAGGGAGTGGATGGGTCACAGCACTCCCTGGCTTACTCTGCCCTCTAAGCATCACCTGCCCTAGGTACTGATGAATAAAGTCATGCAGCGAGGTGAGCAGAGCCTGGGAGCTCCCAGGTAGATCAGCAGTGGCAGGCTTCACCCCAGGGAGTCAATTTACTTAACCTGTCATCACCCCAGAGACACATTATTCATGATCTTGCTTCAAATTAAGAAAGAAGGGCTGGAGAGATGGCTCAGCAGTTAAGGGCACTGGCTGCTCTTGTAGAGGACCTGGGCTCAGTTCTCAGCACCCATATGATAGCTAACAACCATCTGTAACTCCAGCTCCAGGTGATCTGTTGCCTTCCTCTGGGCTCCATAGGCACTGCATGACATGGGTGCACATACATACATGGAGGCAAAACACTCATACACATAAAAATCTTAAAAGTGGAGTTGTAAACTGGGACCAAACCCAGGTCTTTGCAAGAGCATCTAGAACTCTTAATTGCTGAGCTATCTCTCTCATCCCTGTATCACTTTCTGAGGAGTGGAGAATAAAAGCCATCAAATAATTAATCTCCTTCATGTTGAAGGACCAAATAACAAAAAATGTTTGTTATTCTTAAAGGTTTTCTCCATGAAATTCTTGGGAAGGAGCTAAAGAGATACTCTTTCATAGTAAAATGGTATATAAAGGATTGCACACAGTGCCTACCTGACTAGCCCACATTGCTGAAAGCTCTTGTTTATATGGAAAATTCCTGCTTCAGAAAGTGCTAGAAAAAATGTATTTTGGAAAAAATTCCTTCAATTAAATAAAGTCCCTGAAAAGGAAATCCTTGCAGTTTATAGGCTGCTTGCTTTGATGCCTTAAAAAAAAAAAAAATGAACCGAGCTAGGAGATGGCTCACTGGAAAAATCACTTGCCCTGCAGGTCTGAGGATTCAAGTTCAGACCCCCAGGACCCTCATAAATGTCAGTGGGTGTGGCAGGCCGCCTATAATCCCAGAACTGCAGAGGCAGAGACAGGGATTCCAGAGCAAGCTGGCTTGCTAGATTAGCCATATTGGTGAACTGTAGGTTCAACTGAAAGATCTTGTCTCAAAGAATAAGGTAGAGTTTAATCAGGGAAGATTCTTTTTTAAAAATAATTTTATTATTTTTATTTTATTTTATGTGTATGACTTCATTGCCTGCATGTATGTAAGTGCACCCATGTCCTGCAATGTCTGTGGAGGTCAGAAGAGGGTGTTGGAGTTCCTGGAACTGGAGATACAGACAGTTGTTAGCTTCCATGTGGGTGCTGGGAATTGAACCCAGGTCCTCTGCAAGAGCAACCAGAGCTCTTAACTGCTGAGCCATCTCTCCAGCCCTGATCAAACAAGATTCCTGATGTCAATTTTAGGTCTCCACATTCATGTACACACACAACTACGAGCACTTTCACAGACGTGTGCACACCGCACATATACACATGAGAAAAATAAACTTTTCTTTTTAACATTTTGTGAGTGACCGTGTGTGTGTGTGTGTGTGTGTGTGTGTGTGTGTGTGTGTGTGTGTTTTGGGGCATGCACGTACTATGATGTGCATGTGGAGCGCAGAGGATGACTTTTAGGAGACAGATCTCTCCTTCCACCACCATGGGTCTGGGGGATCAAATGGTCAAACCTGGTAGCAAGTTCCTTTACCCCACTTAGCCATCTTGTGGGCCCTGAAATAAACTTCTTAGTAGTTGCTATGAGAAATCACCCTGAATTGTGAGGCAAGAAAATGGTAAAACCTTAGGCATTATTGGTGTATGTGCCAATAATACTGCAATTTATTTATCATCTGATATAAGAAAGGCACATACTTATAAAGGCCCCAAGCTTAATTGTACAATCAGAATTTGCCAAAGGGCATTTATGGCCTGCTTTCATCTAGTTCTATAAAATTTAAAGTGATGGAATCTTGGGACTTTAATCCAGATAAGTATAGATTTTGGACATCTGACTTTCTCAACTTTAACTATTTAACCTTATTTTCTTTTTAAAAATATTTTACTATTTTTTTAATAAGTGTGTATTGCCTGCATGTATGTAAGTGCATCTATGTCGTGAAATGCCCACAGAGACCAGAAGAGGACATTGGATCCCCTGGAACTGGCATTAAAGATGGTTATTAGCTGCCATGTGGGTGCTGGGAATCAAACTCAGATCTTTTATAAGAGCAACCAGTGCTCTTAACCACTAAGCCATCTCTCCAGCCCTCTAATCTTATTTTCTAGACTATCATCTCTCTAAATACTATGGCTAGCTAAGATTTAGAAAATATAGGCATTTTTATAATTCACTAAGTTGTCCTTCTAACTTCATAAAGTATCATTTAAATCTATATTAATTACCTAGAAAAAAAGAATAATTTTTTTAAGGGGGTGTGTTACTTTCCTATTAGTGATGTAATAAATTACCACACAATGAGTTGATACATTAACCACCCCAAAATGATTTTATAATGTTAAGAAATGTTCAGGAATTGATAACTGATAGGTATGAGCAACCAAATATACTGGACTTGGTTTCCAAATGTCTGGCCTCAAATTAAGAAAAATCAATGAGATAGGGCTGGGAAGTGATTTAGTGGTTAAGAGCACTGGCTGCTCTTGCAGAGGACCCAGATTTGGTTCCCAGCACCCCATGGTGGCTAACAAACATCTGTAACTCCAGTTCCAGAGGATCTGACACCCTCTTATAACCTCTGCAGGTATTGCATGATACAGGTGAACTTACATACATGAAGGTAAAACACTCATACACATAAAAAAATAAAAGAAAAAAACCAATGAAAATAAAATTATATAAGATGTATATTACTTTTTAAAAATATTATTTTTACTTTATGTGTATGTGTGTATTGCCTGCATGTAGGTAAGTGCACCCATGTCATGCAATGCCTGACAGAAGAGGACAAAAGAGGCTATCAGATCCCCTGGAACTGGAATTATGGACAGTTGTTAGCTGCCATGTGGGTGCTGGGATTTGAACCCTGGTCTTCTGCAAGAACAGCCAGGGTTCTTAACTGCTGAGCCATCTCTCCAGCCCCTATATCACTTTTTTTTGTGTGTGGGGGGGAAGGCCACCAATAATTCCTTACCTCAGCTTTATCTCCCTAAGATGTTGAATTCAAAGAGAAAAATAGTAACTATGGTGTAGAAACGCAACACTACTACCTTGACCACATGACTCAAGTCACCATCTCTAACAATAAGACAGGATGTGCTAAGAGGGTCAAACATTGGTTCTGGAGAATTCTTGGCCCAAATGTATAATTTTATTATGAGAAAACATTAAAAAAAACAAGAAGAGAGTAATGGACTACACAAAAACTTGCCAGTTGACTCTCCAAATGTGGAAGACGGGAGCAGTCAGGGATGCAGGAGACTAGAGATGTGTGACAACTGATGGAATGCTAGAGCCTGGAACAAAGGAAGCAGGGCAGAGAGATCACTGAAGTTTCGGTAAGGTCTGTAGTGTTAGTTAGTAGAAAATTCTGTCCTTGTTAATGTTCTGGATTTAATCTTTTTACCATGGTGATGAAAGATGTTAACACTGAAGGAAGTCAGTGAAGAGGGTTGGACACTTTCTGTACTATTTTCTTTATATTTCTGTCTAAAATAATTTTTAAAGAAAGTCATTTCTAAAGATTAGGTGTCTAAGTTACCTGCATCTTCATAAGTATAGGCAATGAGAATTCTACCATAATCTACATAGAGAGTTCAGGCCAGCCAGGGCTACATAGTGAGACTGTTGTCTCAGAAAAAAAAAATCCTCCCACCATAAAAAATTATATACATTGAAGTAAAAATCTTGATAGGAATAATATATATTTATTGGAACTATTTGAAAATGCTAAGAATTATGTTTTATACTGATAACATGAACAATTAAAAAAGTCTTCCTAGCAAATTATTGGGGTGTGGATCTAATGATTGCTTACCATACAAAGTGCTGATCTTTGCTACAAACTCAAATACAATAAGTAAAACACTGCAGAACATAGTGAGAAAATCCAGCTTCTGCTAATAATATTTTAAATTTTAGTCTTGATTCAATATTGAATTTAAAAAATAAAATTGATAAAAACCCAGATAACAGGGGCTGGAGAGATGGCTCCGCAATTAAGAGCACTGTCTGCTCTTGCAGAGGACCAGGGTACAGTTCCTAGCACCCATATGGCAGCTCACAACTGTCTGAAACTCCAGTTCCAGGGGGTCTGACAACCTCTTCTTGCTTCTTCTGGCATTACACACATGGGTGCACTTACATACATGCAGACAAAACACTCATACCTGTGCACACACACACACAAAAAAAAACCCCAGATAACAATGCAGAATAGCTTATAACCAAAAAAGGTAAAAAGCTCATTCTTATCTCAAGTTGGGTCCCCAAACTTTCTTTGTATTGTGATGACACAGCATTAGAGTTACTGTCTCAACCACTTTCATACACATAGCCTAGCAGCATTATCTATGCACATACTGTTCTGTGACTGACTCTAGAACTTTTTCATCCCACTCAATTAAGACTCTTTTAAGCACTAAACAGTAGCTCCTCTCCCCTCCACATGCCCCTGGCAGCCACCACTGTACCTCTAAGAGTCTGACCACTTTGGACACCTCACATAAGTGGGCTCTTGCAGCTTTCATCTCTGCCTGGCTCATTTCTTTCAGTGTAATATGTAAGACTCATTTATGTCATAGCATATTTTCTGGTTTTTTGAGTTTTAATGAAAATCTGTTGTACATATTCCACACTTTACTTCTTTTTGTGGTTGCTTTCCCCTCTTCACTATTGTGAATAATGCCACCATGAACAGAGTTGTGCAAATCTCTTTTAAAAAATTTTTATTTATTTTTAATTTTTATGTATATGAGTGTATTGCCTGCATGTGTATAAGTGCATCCGTGTCATGCAGTGTCCACAGAGGTCAAAAGGAGGTGTCAGATCCCCTGGAACTGGAGTTACAGACACTTTTAGCCACCATGCAGGTTCTGGAAATTGTACCCTGGTCCTCTGCAAGAGCAGTCAGTGTTCTTAACTGCGGAGCCATCTCTCTAGCCTGTTATCTGTTTTTTTTTTTTTTTTTTTTAAATCCCTGGCCTTTTTCTCCAGTCCCCACAAATTCCTCCTTAATAATATGTTTTTTTTTTTTTTTTTTTTAAATCCCTGGCCTTTTTCTCCAGTCCCCACAAATTCCTCCTTAATAATATGTTTTTTTTTTTTTTTTTTTTAAATCCCTGGCCTTTTTCTCCAGTCCCCACAAATTCCTCCTTAATAATATGTTTTTTTTTTTTTTTTTTTTAAATCCCTGGCCTTTTTCTCCAGTCCCCACAAATTCCTCCTTAATAATATGTTTTTTTTTTTTTTTTTTTTTTTTTTTTTAAATCACTGAGCTATTTCTCCAGTCTCCACAAATATCTCCTTAATAATATGCTTTTTTTCTTTATTTTATTTATTTCTGTATGTATGAGACTGAGTGTATGCAAATGTGGGGGAGGATGCACACTTGTGTGTGTGTATAGACCAGAAGAAGGCATCAAGTGTCTTCCTCTATTACTCTCTACCTACTCCTCTGAGGCAGGGTCTCCCCCTGAACTTGGGGTTTGCATTTTCTCGGTTAGGTTGGAAGCCAACAAGCCTCAATGATCCTCCTGTGTCCACCCTCCTTGAATTTGGGTTACAGGCATTTGCCGGGACACCCAGCTTGTTACATGGGTGCTGAAATTGAATTCGGAGTCTAATGATTGTGGAGCAAGATCTCTTAATTGCTGAACCATCTCTCCAGGCCCTCTTTTAAAGTAGTATTTTATTATTTTGAGTGGGGTGGCACATTTACCACGGTGCATGTGTAGATACCAGAGGACAACTTTGTGGAGTTGGTTCTCTCTTTTTACCTTTTTATGGGTATGTGTATTAAACTCAGGTTGCCAGGCTTGCTTTACCCTCTGAGCCATCTCACCACCCTGAGATCATGCTTTCTGTCCCTTTGAAAGTATACTCAGAAGTGGGATTGCTGATTTCATTTGTAATTTCATTTTTAACATTTTTGGAAATCTCCATCCTGTTTTCCATAGTGCCTGAGAATTTTAAAGATTTTGTTAAGATTTAATTTACATACAATGTTTTAAATATATTTAAATAGAGAGAGTTGTGAACTGTTACCTCACTCAACTTTAAAACTTTTCATTGCACCAGAAGGAACCCTATACTCAGTAGGAGTCATCTCCACTTACTTCATTTTTCCCAGTGCTAGGCAAGTACCAGGCAACTCCTGCCTTCATGAATTTGTCTATTCTAGACATTCTTTACAGGTGGAATCTTTTGGAACTGCTGCTAAAAATTTTTTTTTTTTTTCTTTCTTTCTTTCTTTCTTTCTTTCTTTCTTTCTTTCTTTCTTTCGCTTTCTTTCTTTCTTTCTTTTTTCTTATGAATGTTTTTGTTTGTTTGTTTGTTTATTAGAAGAAGCATTTCATTACAACAGCATTAACCTATTCAATAACATTTTTCTGAGCTAGGGTACATCTCTTTCAAAATTGGCTGTACATTTCTAGGTTTACAGATGAATTATTACCCTTATATAATCTTTTACTCATTATAAACTCTATAAGACATAAAATTAAATGAGGTTTTAACGTTTAAAAATCTCCACTTCGTTATTAAAATACACAGTTTCATACAGAAAAATTCATTTTAAGGCAATTGACATTGAGACGTTTTCACATGCATTTCTAATCTCTATATACATGACTATCACTG
>NW_008359681.1:724761-747941 GCF_000622305.1 Nannospalax galili | reverse complement strand
TTGTGTTGGTGAGCAAATTCAGTTTTAAAAATTCTTTTTCCTCAGAGGATTTGTTCGTTAGGTCGTAATTGTATGTCCTTAAACACCCAAAAGGGAAGTATAACCAAAGATTAAAGGGGCCAATATAATTTCATAAGAGCATACATATATATAACTAAAAGTTACTTGACAAACAGCAAAGCCAGACAGGCGATACCTTCAGTCGAGCTGTTGGCCAGGATGGATAAAGGCTCTTATGAATGTTTTACCTGCATGCATGTAAGTGCACCCATGCATGCCATACCTACGGAAGTGAAAAGAGGGCGTCGGATTCCCTGGAACTACAGTTACTGATAGTTGTTAGCTGCCATGTGGGTGCTGGGAACCGAATCTGAGTCATCTGCAAGAGCAACCAGTGCTCTTAACCACTGTTATTGGTGTTTTAATTCTTTTAGAAATTAACCTCTGGAGTTAGAGAGAGAACATTCCAGAGGTCGCCAAAAGCTTGCTCACCTGGCCACCCCTCCCCACTGCTCCTGACTGGTTTCCAGTGCCTCTTCCTTCCAGTCCCTGGCAAGCCACGTTGGGTTTATGTCTTCATTTGACAAAAACGAGCTATTGTGCAGCCGTTGGTACCTGTATTGGGAAACATAGTGTATAAGCAAGAAGCCTACAGCCTCAGTGGTGAAAAAATTTTCATATCAGACATGCAATATCCATAGAAACAAGAAGAGGTTGTCAGAGCCCCTGAAACCAGAGTTATAGACAGTTGTGAGATGCCGTGTGGGTGCTGGGAGCCAAATCTGGGTGCTCTGCAAGAGCAGCCAGTGCTCTTAACCACTGAGCCATCTCTACAGACCTCCTTCCAATTCTCTTAATGACATCTTTTGAAACAAACTTAAAATTTTTGATGAAGTCCAATATACCAGTTCTCTTTGTCTTTTTGAGACAGGGTATTACTCTGTGCTAGAGACCGTCCTGAAACTCACTCTGTAGCCTTGAACCCACAATGACCCCTCTGCCTGTCTCCTAAGTGCTGGGATTACAGGTATAATTACAGGTTCAGCTTTTATTAGTTCTCTGAATAGATAATATATAGCTAAGAAACATTTTCCTATTATAAGATGACATATATTAATTTTCTTCTAGAAACTTTACATAATCATGTTTTTGTCTTTTCAGTGCCAGGGCTGGAATCTCAGGAATCATGTGTAGTAGATGAGGACTCTACCACTAAGCTATAACCTCAGCCCACTTTGTACTTTTTTTTTAGATAGCGTCCCATTAAGTTGCCCAGGCAGGCCTTGAATTTGCAGTCTTTTTGCCTCAGCCTCCAGAGTACTGGGATTGAAGGCCTGTACTACAAGAGCCAGATGAAACTTTACATAATACTTACCTTTAGGTTTATGACCCATTTTGGATTAATTTCAGTGTATGGAACAAGGCAATGGTCTACGTTATTTTTATTTTTTTGCATATATAAGATATCCCAACCCCATTTGCTGAGATGACAACTCTCTCACTGAATGCCATGGAACTTTTGCAATTAAATCAATTGACCGTAAATATAAGGGGTTGTTTTCTGTGCCTCTTCTTCTGTCCCCTTGATCTATACTTCTGTTCTCATGATAACACTGCACTCTTGATTCCTGTGGCTTTATAGCTAATTTTGAAATCTGGTAGTATGTGTTCTCCAATTTTCTTCCTTTTCAAGCTGGTTCTAGCTAGAGCAGTCTCCTACTTGGTTGCACACAGGAGAGGGAATGCTAACTAGCAAGCATGTTATAATTTTTGCATATCAGGACTGTATGGTTTTCTGGTTCCTTTATATTTTGTGTTTCAAAAAGTAAAATCTAGTGCTCATATTAAATTCTTCAACTGTCTATGATGATCTCTTCTACTCAGCCTTTTCGAATACCCGTTCAGATCACACTCATACACGTTGTTTCTTTGAAAAGAAAACAGGATGACTGGGTTGAACATCAAGGGTGTGCCAACACTCAGGAACTCAGGATGAATCAGTTTCCTAAGGTGCACATCTACCTGGCAGACAGAGAGAAAACTGCAGGCAGCAGAAGAAAGCCAGTGAAACAGAAAGGAGGCTGTAAATGAGTAATGTTGACAGGTGGCACTATTCTGTTCCAAGGTTCACAGTACATGCTTATCTCTAATGATTACATAAGCCCACAACCACAAAAATTACTTCTATGTAACAAACAAACATATTCTTTTAAAGAGTCTTTGAAATAGGTTCTTTCAAAATACCACCATGCTTTAAGGGCTGGTTTGAAACTCTTTATGTATTGTCCTAATACTCAACTTTTGTCTTGCTGGGAGTCAGGAGGTCTGAAAAGAAAATGAAGTGGAGGTGGTTCATCTTTCTTTTTTATTTTAAGTCATCACTTTCAGGATTAGTAATTGGATGACACAGGCAATTAACACAAGTCAGGATATGGTAGGATTTTACAGTTGGTTACATGTTTTAGAACGTCATCTTCTTACTCAGAGAAAGTTCTAGTTAGAATAGAAATTGTGGCCTCTCCTGGCTAACCCAGTCATAAGCTCTTACCTTATCCTCACTCAGTCTCAAGTATCAGTTGGTATCCTGTGCTCATGGGCATGTCAAGTGCTCTACACTGACAGGGCAAGAAGGAATGATGTGGACAAGCTTACTGGTCTACCTCCTCCGGCCGCATGGATGCTCCAGTGTCCCTTCAGACACCACCAACAAAATATAGATTCAAAGATAAAATGAAATTCTGAGATGATAACAACAGAATGTCAGTGAAGTACAGGACTTTGTGTCTGGCGGGGGTGACTGCACAGGTCACATGCTCATACAGCAGGCTCAGGTTGTATTTGCCTTTTCAAAAAGTATTAAGACTGTTCAAGGGGTTAGGGAGGTATCTCTGTTGGCAGAGTGCTTGCCTTGCAAGCATGAGGACTTGAGTTCAATGCCCCAGAACCCATGTACAGATGCTAGGTATGGTGGCACGTGTTGTAATCCCACTGCTGGGGAGTCAGAGACAAGACGGTCCCTGGGGCTCACTGACCAGCCAGTTTAGCCTAATTAGTGAACTCTAGACCCTGTCTCAAAGGAAGAGGATGGTGCTCCTGAGGATGACATCCAAGGTTGTCCTGTAGCCTCAACATGTACCTGAGCACATATGAATATGCACACACACACACACACACACACACACACACATTAAAAAAGAATGTTCAAGGGGTGATGATCCAGCTTAAGTTCTCTTTTGCCTTCCCAGTCCCAACCTTTGTTAATAGAACAAGCTGGATTTAGTGCTTTTGCTGTGTGAAACTGGACAAATTCCTTAACCTTGCTTAGTCTCAGTTTCCTCAGAGGTAAAAGTTGAGGTCAAGATGTTTCATTTATGGTGGTGGTGAGGATTAAGGGGATGAAAGACAAATGTGTGGTTCTAGGCGCTCCACCAAGCAAAGTGGGTTCAAAGTGATTAGCAGTTTTTATTTTATATATATATATGCATATATACATATGTACATATACATATAGAGAGAGAAGGAGAGGGAGAGAGAGAGAGAGAGATTTGCATATACAGGGTTGTACTTGAGTTGTCACTGATTCAGCCCAATCAAGAGATAGTTTTATGAACTTGGATAAGTCGTGGTGATAGTTAATCATGCTTGTCCACCAAGGAAACATCTCTGGGTGTATCTGACAGAATTTCTAGAGAGGATTAATCAAGAAAGAAAGATTCACCATGAATGTTGGTGGCACCATCCCATGAGCTGGGGTTCTGGATCCAGATCTGCCAAGTCACAAGCAGGCAGTCTCACACTGCCAGGGACAGGAGGAAAGGCTGACACTATGCTTCCCCCGCCAGCTGCATCTGCTGAACTGTGCGCTGTGAGAGACCCTTCCTCCTGAAGATGCTCCTTGTTGGGCATTTGGTCACAGCTTTGAGAAAGGTAGTTAATAGAGTTTTCATGAATGGGCTCCCTGGCCTTAAAAGAAATAATAGTTTCCTATTTCATCAAGTTACAAAGTGATTTTATTGAGATAGTTTATATGAAAATGTGATGTAATAAAAGACATATGTTAGGGGGAAGAGTGGAGGTGAATATGGTCAAAATATATTGTATGAAATGCTCAAAGAATTAATTAAAATATTATATTTAAAGTAAAAAAGAGCTGGAAAGTCACCTGTCAGGTGGAAGGCAGTCCTTGCTTCCTAAGACAAAGCACACTAGGCCTGAAAAAACAGATGTTAAAAACACAGATATGCTAAAATGTAAACGTCAGTTACAACTTAGCAGATTGTCAGCTATTTTGAAAATGTTTATTACATTTATTTGTGTGTGTGTGTGTGTGTGTGTGTGTGACAACATGGGTATGAAGGTCAAAGGACAACCTGCAGAAGCTGGTTCTCTCCTTTCACCATGTGGGTCCCAGGTATTGAACTCAGGTCATCAGGTTTGGTGGCAAGTGCTTCCCTGCTGAGCCACCTCAGTGCCCCCAAATTGTCAAATTTGCTGAGCTGCAATGGGTAAGGATCATTTAAAAGAAGTTGGGCTTCATAGAGAAACTTTGCCTATCTTTTTCCTTCCAATACTTTTCAATTGCTTTGTTTTAGGTGTGTCTCTTGCAAACAGAATAGCACTGAAATTGGCTTTGTAAGCCAGTTTGACAGAATTTTTTTTCGGGGGGGTCTTTTTGAAACAGGGTCTCCCTGTAGCCCCAGCTCTTCTGGAACTCACTATGTAGACCAGGCTGGCCTTGAACTCATAGAGATCCGCCTGCCTCTGCCTCCCAAGTGCTGGGATTAAAGGCATGCGCCACCACATCCGGCGACAGAATTTTTTAAATAGGTATCTTAAACTCATTTGTAGATGCTTCCTCAACTTTATTACTTTTTCACTTTACTTTAAAAAATATACTTTACTATTTTTATTTTATGTGTGTAAATGTATTACCTGCATGTAGGTAGGTGCACCTGTGTCATGCAGTGCCTGCAGAGGTCAGAAGAAGGCATTGGGATCCCCCTGGAATTGAAGTCACGAAGGATTGTTAACTGCCTGTGTGGGTGCTGGGAATCGAACCCATGTCCTCTGTAAGAGCAACAAGTGCTCTTAGCTCCTGAGCTATCTCTTCAGCCCCCACTTTACTTTTTCATAGTTTTTTTTAAAGCTTTCCAATTTGCTCTTGTATGTTGAAGAGCTTTTTTGAGTATAATTTATACACTCTAACATTTGTCCATTGTAGGCGCACAGCTCCATGACTTTCAGCTCTTTGTATTTTGGGGGCTAGTTTTTTCCCAGCACTGGAAGTGGATCTAGACTTTAGGGGTAGTGGCTGCTTCATGATTACAATATCAATAATATCCTTAACTATGAGTTTTTGTAAGGCATTTGCTTGTTCTCTGCTATGTGAAACGATTACATTAATTTACTTCTATTCCTTTCGCCCCTTTCCTCTTCTTTACCATAACCCTAACTTAGCAGGATTGTCTTTTGGTGTATGTGTCATAACAGTCCATGAGCTTATGTCGCTGGCCCTCCATATCTGCAGATGATGCATCTGTAGATTTAACCAACCACAGGTCTGAAATAGCAGAAAAAAATTGCATCTGGATTGAACATCTACAGATGTTTTTCTTGTTGTTATCCAGTATACTTACACTCTTTCAGGTAATGTGAATTATCTAGAAATGATTTGAATTGTGTATGGGAGGGTGTGTGTGTGTGTGTGTGTGTGTGTGTGATGTGGTGTGTGTGTGTGGTGTGTGGTGTGGTGTGTGTGTGTGTGTGGTGTGGTGTGTGTGTGTGTGGTGTGGTGGGTGTGTGTGTGGGGTGTGGTGTGGTGTGTGTGTGTGTGTTGTGTGGTGTGTGGTGTGGGGTGTGTGTGTGTGTGTGTGTGTGATGTGGGGTGTGTGGGTGGGGTGGGGGGGGGTGTGTGTGTGGGGGGGGGGGTGGGTGTGTGTGTGGGGGTGTGTGTGTGTGTGTGTGTGTGATGTGGGGTGTGTGGGTGGGGTGGGGGGGGGTGTGTGTGTGGGGGGGGGGGTGGGTGTGTGTGTGGGGGTGTGTGTGTGTGTGTGTGTGTGATGTGGGGTGTGTGGGTGGGGTGGGGGGGGGTGTGTGTGTGGGGGGGGGGGTGGGTGTGTGTGTGGGGGTGTGTGTGTGTGTGTGTGTGTGATGTGGGGTGTGTGGGTGGGGTGGGGGGGGGTGTGTGTGTGGGGGGGGGGGTGGGTGTGTGTGTGGGGGTGTGTGTGTGTGTGTGTGTGTGTGTGTGTGTGTGAAGACTGTCATTTTATACAGGGGATTGTGCGTTATTGGACTTTGGCATCTGGGGAGTCCTGAATCACCCTCCACAGATAAGGAAGGATGGCTTATGTACTTCATTAATCAGCTTTAAGTGATGTGCCTTTACTCCCAGCTAGTCTCAACAAAGCAATCCAGAAAGTTACCCTACTGTCCTTCCCTCCTGCTGTCTCTGAGGAGCCTGTCAGTTGTGTCATCTCCAGCTTCCTAAGGCACAAAGTCTTTACATATGGATCTGTCACTGTTTCTCACACTTGTTTTTATCTCAGTTTTACTCTTAAATACATTCATTTCTCTCATGATTGGTCTTTTGCCATAATTTTACAGTACCTCTTTGGTGAATAACTTTCATTCCCATGTAGTTACTAGTGTTCTGAGGAACTGTGATACCTGAACAATGCTGCTGATCAATGTATTGGTATCAGCATTAGTGGGAACACATGAAGCCATACAGAATATTTTTCTTTTCACTCTGAGAGTCTGTGACTAGAGGAAAGATGGATTCCATTCTTTTACTGTCCTTGATCTCAGAAAGCAAGCTTTTCTGAAACAAACCTTAGTGTTCTCTGTAACTTTGAGGAGTTCTATTCCTGTGCTGTCCTACAGACAAGCAAGGAGGCCACCACAGGGGACCACATGCAGTCCCACTCTTGATTTTATCAAACTGACATGTCCAAAATAAGAAGGAATTCTCTGTGTGGGAGTTTCATGCCTGGGTACCAACTGATGCTCATTAAAAAAATTTTTTTTTATTGAGCTGTATTTTCATACAACAGTTCTCAGTCAAACCCAAACTCTCTCCCACATCTATGCCTCCCCCATCCCACCACCAGACCCCATGCATTCTGCTACACATGGTAAGTTCTAACCAGTCAAGCATTTATACCTAGATGCCCTTCAGTGCAAATTCATCCACTGGAGTCCAGTTAATCCATCCAGAGACTGTGAGGCATACTCTCCCATACCCAGCAGCAACCAACCTCCAGCAGCTCTCAGTCTAGGGTTGGCCTGCCACCCATCTCTCTCCTCCCCTCTGGACGTTGTTCAGTTGAGTTGGCATGGGTCCTGTGCTCGATGGCACCACTGCCACAAGTTCACGTGTGCAAGTTTCCAATGGCCGGAAAGCCTCTTTCCCTGTGTTCACGAACCAGCCCTGGCTCTTAGGATCTTTCTGCTCCCTCTTCTGCAATGGCCCCTGAGCTGTGGGTGGTGAGGTTCAATAGAGAATTCCTATCCAGGGACACACACTCTGCAGCCTCTTATTCTTTTAAAACTTGGGCAGTTGTGGCCTTCCATGTGCATCGCACTCTGCTGTACAAGGAAGCTTTTCTGGTGAGAGCTGAGGGATGCATTAGTTTTCTTTCTACCCCTTGTTCTGCTATGTTCCATAAGCCTTAGCTGTAGAGGTTCAATTGTAGATGTGTCACCTAGTACTGGACATCTCTCAGACATATGTTCTCTGTGTCTGACCAGTTGTGCAACTCCGCAGTAGTCTCCATCTGCTTCAAAAAGAAGCTTCTTTGATGAATGGTGTACGATATGTTTGTCTGTAAATATAAGGATCAGTATTTAGCATATAGTAAGAAATTTTATTGTCTAGAGACACGAAAAAGTTTTCTCTAGGATCTGTGTTCTCTCCTGCCATGTGCACTTGACCCTCAGTGGGAGTGAACTCATGGGTGGCACTGATGCTCATTCTTGCAGTCCCAAAGTTATCTGAAGATCTAACGTGGGATGCTCAGCTGGGATGAAGCAAATCTACCAAGATTAGAGAGGCGCAAGCCCTCCTTTCTTGATCTATTTAGAAAACAATGTTTACCCTCCAGAGGAAATGTGTAGGAAATTCTCTTTTAATCATAGAAGCAGAGTCTCTAAGCCCAGTGACTGAGAAAAACCAACATCCATCTTGAAGATAAGAGAGTCATCCAAGTGTTATCAGTGAAATCAGGTGGACAAAAACCACCACCAACAACAAAACAAAAAAACCCCTAACAACTTTTCCTGTTCTAAATGTAAAAGTAATACATTTCCATGATAAACTGTTGGATAAAACTCTGAAAAGTGTAAAGAAAGAATCTAGAGGGCTGGGAATGTAGCTCAGTGGTAGGACAGCTTGTAGAAGGTCGTTCTTTCCCTTCACCATGTGGTCCTGGGATTTGAACTCTGGTCATCAGGCTTAAATGTAAGTGTCCTTATCTGCTAGCCAGTTCATAGCTCAGATTGCCCCTTATAAAGGTGAATTTTATGGCATTATTTCAATTTGTTTTTAACCCATGAGTTAGTAAAAATTATAGTGATATTTTAACCAAATCATCTGCAGATAGTGTAATTTTTATCCAACTGAACACACCCACCTGTCACCTAAATAAAATCTGGAACATTTCCAGGGCTCTTGACATATGCCTGGCTCTCTTCCTAGCCACTATCCTCCCGCAAGAGTAATACCAAAGATGAGTTTTGCTTATTTCTGAATTTTATATAAGTGAAATCGCAAAGTGTATATCTTATTTATGTCTGGCTTCATTCATTCAAATTATGTGTGTGGAATTCATGCATGTGGTTGTATGTACTCACAGCATGTTTATTGTTGGGAATAGTGTTCCATTGTGTAATTATAACAGTGCATTGCTTCATTTACCTGTAGATAGACATTTTGGGTTGTTTGAAGTTTTCTTTTCTTGTTTTTAAATACGAGCTTTTACAGTCAGGAATCTTTATTTTATTTTATTTTATTTTATTTTATTTTTTTTTGTGTGTGTAGTGTATGTATGTATCACATGCGTGTAGGGGTATGCTTGCCTGTGCATGTATGTGTGGAAGTCAGAGGTCAACACTGGGCATCTTCTATTTCTTATTTGTTTATTTAGAGACAGCCTCTCTCACTGAACTTAGAGCTTGCTGTTTTGCCTAGGCTGACTGACCAACAAGCTGCAGGGATCTGATGTCTCTGCCCTACCCAACACTAGGGTTATACATGTGTGTCACTATACCTGGCTTTTAAGCTGAGTCATCTCCCCAGACCCATGGTTGTCTGTAGTTTTTGGTTATTGATACTGTGAACATTTTGTACTTACCTTTTCATAAACATATGTAAAATACTTCCTTTGAATATATTGTGCGAAATATTAGAACATTATGCATCTGTCACAATTCCAATTTCAGTGTATAATGCCAAATGGTTTTCTTGAGTATTTTTAACAAGTTATGCTTGATGCACTGTATAGGTATGGAATAGTGGTGAAGAGAAAATACTCACAGGGAAATAGCGAACCAGGATGATTCTCTGCTAGTGATGCAGCCTCTGGCATGAGTGATTGGCTGATGGGTGGGTGGAGGACATGGAGGCCTGATTAAAAGCACTGCACTGTTTGCATGACTTTTAAAAGAACCAAAACAAAAGCCAAAAATTCAATTATACTGGGTCCTGTGGTGTGGCCCAGCTTTTTGTGATACTGTTCCCAGGAGCCTTGAAGTCACTAATCCCAGTGGGACACCAAGTCTCAAACCATAGCCCCCACTCATATTCTGGAAGATGGGGGAGGGGATAAAAAGATCACTTTGCACTTTAAGGAGGGAATAGGACATCAGTTGTGAGAACCATATGCAAGTGTGTGTGTAGGGGGGCAGTCTCAGAGTGACAGCCAAGGTGAATCCCAAGGATGACCTTGCTTCTGGAGAAGGACAGACAGACAGCCCCAACTGAGGCAGACTTACATGCCCAGGCTCTGAGATGTCTCCTCTCATGGGAAGATAGCCTTCCAGCAGATTCTCTGGAAACACCTTCTCACCTGTGCCATGTGTGTGCAATGCCCGTGGAGGCCAGATGAAGGCATCAGATTTCCTGGAACTGGTGTTAAGGATGGTTGTGATCTACCATGTGGATACTGGGAATGGAACCGAAGTCCTGTATAAGAGCAGCTGGTGCTCTTAACTGCTGAGCCATCTCTCCAGGCCCGAGGAAACGTCTTTTTAAAGTCTCCACATCAGATATTCATATTGTCTGTGAGTCTGTCCTGTGCTCAGTGCCACAGATGGGCACCCTCCTGGACACTGTCATACAAATTGCCCATGGGCACTTGACATTTCCATCCTATGGATGAGTGCATAGATGGGGACTGCTATATGGATGACCTGGAGCTGCCTCAGAAGAGGACCTTCTGTGCACCCATATTCTGCCAGCTTTTCTGTGGTGACATTTGCAGACAGAAAGATGAGTGTATTACATGATGGGTTTATGATGGGTTTTAGGAGGTTTCTAGGATAACTAGGTCACAGCCATGTGCACTAGACACACATCCATCTCAGTCATACCTGGGCAGAGAAGATGTTCATTTACCATTTCCTCTTTAATTTGAAAGAGTCAGTGCAGCTTTACCATGTCACATTACAATTGCCTGAATGAAATAGCCTGACTTAATTTTAGTTTTTAAGATTGGGGCTGAACTCAGAGGATACCTGTTCCCCCAGATGTCTCTTGGAACTGTACCCTGGAACTGTGCTGTGGAACTGTGTCCCTGAATCAGATCTCATCCATAATTTTATTCAAAACAGCTTCTCCAGCTTCAACTGGGGAACTACTTGAATCCACTTTTATCTTATCAGACAATCTTGCCTTTTCATCCTTACCTTGCCTTTTTCTGATATACACAATGTCAAGCATCCTTCCTCAATCTTCATGTTTTCAATAAAGATGGATATGCTGTCTTTCAGAGTCTTATATGTCAATTCTCAAGCATACCCATATTCATTCATTATCTTTTAGGGTGGAGTAGCAAATTGAGGTTCCCAGGAAACAAGATAAGGTACCCAGGCCACAAAAGCACATGGCTCAATGAATTTGCTAAGGTTAAAGTCATTAGTCCAGATTATACTCCTTTTATACAAGTTGTTCCTACAAGTCAGAATTTTAAATGAAACCCTCAAAACATGGAGATTTCTTGAGGTCAGTGCACATGTACAGGTGTTTGTTAAATTGGTTGAACTGGGACCTTATGGATCTGAAGTCAGCATTACCTGGTCCAGAGGCAAATGAACACACTGATTGTGGTGTTTTCCTTTTTGGGTCCTGCATCTGTGAGCCCTTCTTCTGGAAAACTCATGCGTTTGTTACATTTCTCTCCAAGCTGTATTTTTGTGGCCGTTTCAAGATGCCCTGATGGCATATGTGAATAATGTAAAAAATTTCAAGGGGGTGCTAGAGAGATGGCTCAGCAGTTAAATTTCAAAAGGGAGGCTAGAGAGATGGCTCAGAGATGCTTTTGTAGAGGGCTCAGGTTCAGTTCCCAGAACTTGCATGGCAACTAACAACCATCAGTAATTCCAGCTCCAGGAGATCTGACACCCTCTTCTGGCCTACGTGGACATTACATGCATGAGTGCACTTACATACTTGCAGGCAATACACTCATACACAAAATAAAAATAATAAATATATATTTTTTTTATTTCAAGAGGGTCGTGAACTCCCTGCACCTGCACAAGACCTGCAGAAGATCAAATCAAGGTCAGTCAGCGTACCAACAGGCAACACTAATTGAACTCAGTGGATTCCAAACAAAAGGAGAGGACTTGAAGGAGGGACAAGAATGTGCTGAGGGTGCTTGGGGGGATTTGGGAGTGTATATAATCAAGGTACATTCTGTTTACATGTATGAAATTGTCAAAGGATAAATAAAAGATATTATATTAAAAAATTTAAGTGCAAAACTGCAAAAACAGGCCTATCTATCTACCTAATAATCACTTCACAGGATTAGAGTGCTCTAGAATACTAAAGAGCATACTGAGGGATCAGTCCAATAACAAGTGTCCTAAAATAGATGAAGTTTGACCTTTTGACCAACCACAGTATTGACTGCCTCCTCTTTCTCATCTCATTTCCCTTCCCTTCTTCCTCCTCCTCCCTCCTCTTCTTCTTCCTCCTCCTCCTCCTCCTCCTCTTCCACAATCTCTTCTTGATTGTCTATAGCTGAAGTATTCCTTCAGAAGATTCAGGTCAGCAAATTTAGTGATGCTGATGGATCCTGCCCTGAACTACCCCAAAGTTCCACCTCTGCTTGGCTCTGCTCCCAAGTCATTTTTCAGAATTTGGAGCTAGTCACATCTGCTCTTTCCATCCTTCTCCCATGACAAAAATCTGCTGGTGATTTTCACTGACCACAGGATAGATCCTAAACTCTGAATTAAGGTCATAATATCCTTCATACTCCAATATCTGCTTTGGTTCCAGCCCAGGTCCTGTTATCCCACACTCTGTGTATGAAGTTCCCACCAGAAAATCAGATGTTTTAGGTCTTAAAACTGTGAAGAGGCTGCAGTCTCTGCTAGAAATATCCTTCTCTGGGTTGAAATATCTGTCTTAAGTTGGCCTGACTCTCCCTGGTGCTCTGTGTCTGTTTTGTTGGTTCATACACCAATGACATAGTTTGTCATTAGGGTGTGTCCCCAAATGTGGCATACTCTATAGGTCATGGCATGTTAATGTAAGAGATGTGTTGGGAGATTACTGATGTAAGCTGTGATCAGCCTGTCACTATCTCTGTGTGGGTGGCTCAATTTTGCTGTGACCAGGTCACTTCCCTGTCCTAGTTTCCTTGTTTGCTTTGAGCAGGCAAAACAACGAAATGGAATGGATTGATTTTAAGAGTGGCTTGTCTGACCTTGAGCACAGCTTTACACCTTCCCAAATGACTGATAAGGTTGAACTTATTGCTGAAAATGGTTATAGTGTCCTGAGCAATAGGTGTATTTCACAGCTACCTAAGCAACTGTGTTGTTCAAAGGAAGGCCTTAAAGTCAAATGGGCTCACAGCCAAAGTCACAATCATTGCCTATGAGAGCCCAGAATTTTGTTTAAGGTTTTATTTGCCTACATGTTATTTATACAAGACAAGCAAACAGAAAGTTGAGCACAGTGCCATATCCCACGTTGGCCAAGTCCAGATGTCTGCGCTTTCCATAGGGGAAGTTAGACTAGGGAGCAGGAGAGTACTCATGCAGAGGCACAGTTTAAAAGTTCTGGGGAGCAGCCATGTCCAGGGTGGGGCGAGAAAGGCCTTGGGACCAAAGTGCCGGGTGTGATGGGAGGGAGGCCCCAAACTGTCCAGTTTCCCTTTAGTTGCAAGAAGAAGCTGAGGCCATCAGGGATGGTCTAAAGACATGAACATAACTGAAGTTTGTGCACATAGCCTTTAAGTTGTGAACAGGAGGTCAGATTTAAAAACCACAGCACACTGAGGGCAGATTCTGACCTCCATCAGTGTAGTGGCAGTGATCTCAGCAGACCACCAGAAAGTGCCTGTTCCGGCCTCCCTCTGGCATAGGGGCTGAGAACTCAGGGGGCTGCCTGAGAGCACTGGATCCTGCCTCCACGTGGTGTTAACAAAATGCCAGAAAGCAAATCCTGAATCCATCACTCTCAAGTCCAGCCTTGCAGACAAAAGAAAAATGAGGAGGAACCCAATAGAGGGATGCTTTCGGAAGCTCTCATCAAGAAATTCTAATGGACTCTCATACGAATATTTGAAAAATTGCCCGGTTCTGACTTTTTCCTAGTTCCCTGTCTAGAACTTGTAATGTTAATTACTCTTGCCTTTACTTCTCCTTCACATCTCCTATTCACCAGTCAAGGGCTTTCTTCTTCCCCTACAGATAAGAGTCTTTTAGAGTCTTTTAGATAGACCCACTGAAGGGGTACCCCAATTGCCTCACCTGCATCCCTGTTCAGCATGGAAGAAGCCAGATAGGTCTTCCTCCTGATTCCCTATCCGCAAGTTGGGTAACCTCTTCAGAGGATGGTGTGATAAGAATAGGAGGTAGGAATTGGCCAGGCAGTTAGGGTAAAAAGACCCCAAAGAAAAGTAGCCAGTTTCTTGGCTAAAAGTCAAAATGTCCTTGGGCCTGTTAGCAACATACTCTGTTCCAAAGGCCAAAAATGTCAAAAGTATTTGGGAGCTCTTATCTAACCCTTAAAAGATTTTAGGGTTACCTCTTCAGAGGGGGGCATGTTAGAGAAGCAAAAAGCCCCATTGAAAAAAAAAGAAGAAAGTACATGAAGTTATCAGAAAAAAGTAATGGGGAGATATAGGAGGAGTTGGAGGGGAGGGAGTGGGCACAGATTTGATCAAAACACCTTATATGCTTATATGCCTGTATTAAATTCTCAATAAATTATTTTTTTAAATTGTAAAGTTAGAAGATTCAAAATCTTTTTACCCCATTACTAACTATGTATAACTTCATGAAATAGTTAAATATTATATCACATTTAGAATAAAAATTAAGGTTTTGCTCAGTAAAAACAAACAAAAAAAACCCAAACACACACACAGCACGTTGCCTAGTCCTTCCCATGCCTCAGAAAGAACAGTGCGGCAGCTGTCTAGACAAGGGACCCCAGGGAAGGCAGCATAGTTGTGGGGACAAGTTCAGAAGTTGTTGTAGTGTCTCAAAAGCCAGGGTGAGCCTCCAAACAAAGATGGCAGTAGGGAGGAGAGGACAAGGGAGGGAGATGATGGGAGGATGAAGGAGCTGGGATAGAGCTGGTAGGGTAACCAGGGAGATATAAACATGGGCCTTGAGTGGCTAGAGCTCTCTGGGAGATCTCTTGTCTGTCTAGAGACAGGTGATATTTTGTTAAGCACTTGATTTTGTTAGTTTGGCTACAGTTCTTCAAACACTTGGACATCTTGGCTTAGCAATAAGCATATTATCACTCAGTGAAAGGAATTTGGGTAGAGGCTGGCTTTAGGGTCTCAGCTGTCTTTCAGCAGGTCTTGGCTCTTGGCTTTGACATCTGAGGTATCTTCCTCCACTAGTATTGGTTATTTCTAGTTTGGTTACAGCGAGCACAGGAGGAGGACATCTTTTCTAAATACCCCTGTAGCGTTTCCTTCATGCTGACTGGCCAACGGCCCATTCCCAAAGTCCTCGATTGCTAGAAGCATGCCTCAGGAGAGACAAGTTATTTGTGACCTCCCACCCCAACCTAGAGGAAAGATACCTAGATGTCATTGGATTTCCATTGGCAAGGGGGAAGAAAGGAGAGTGGAGGAGGAGATGGAGGAAGAGGAAGAGGAAGACAGAGAGGAAGAGGAGGAAGAAGAAGTAGATGCTAGATAAGCTTCTAGCATTTGGTTCCTGGTAACAATATGCACCTCTGTCATCTCTGACTCCCCCTGATCGGAAGCAGGTCCCCTCCCCAGGACATTATAGCTACAGTCTCCACCACCACCATTGCTTTCCCACTGGGTTAGTTATGCCTCCTATGGTGCTTTTATTAATCTCAGATTTAGTTTCCTCATGAGGATTATAAGCTTCATGAGAGCATGAACCAAGCTTGTGGTACCATGGGGCTCTGACACTATCTGGTTCACTGTCCTGTTATGTGACTGCTAGAAACAAGGAAGCAGTGTTTCCTGTAAGAATCATGAGTTTCTTCTCAACAGTGTTGGAAGTTGTTATCGGGGATGACTGAAGGGACATTTATTAATTGTGTCACATACATAACAGACATGGTAATTCCACAAAGAAGGTAAGTTCCACAGAGCTTTGATCCTTTGGGGGCTCCGATGTACCCTAAAGGCCTAGAAAGCTGCTTGAAACACAAGAAGAGCTCAGGGAACACTTGATGCCTGGCCACATCCTCTCCTTTGCTCTTCACAGGAGAACAGTGACTGACAAGCATTTGCTAAGGTGGAGATGTCTTAAGCTGATGGTCCAAATCACATGCTCAGTAAGTGGAACAGCCAGAATTCAAGTGCAGGGCCTTTGACTGCAGAGGTGAGGGTGTCACCACTGTGTTAAGAAGCCTCTGGTGGACAAATGCCTTTGCTTCTGGAGGGGAGGAGGAAGAGGATCCTGGAGCCTGGAAGAAGGAAGGAGGAGGTAATACTGTGAGGTGAAATTCAGAGTCTTGGGCAACAGTTGCAGAGTACTGGAGAGTGCGTGGTCATGGTCAGGTGTGGGCCTTCAACTGGTGATTCAGGTCTCCTGGTATGAGCCGGAGCTGTATGCCAGGTGCTAGATGATGTTGCAATGCCCCTGAATTGCCACTTTCATTGAACTGCCCTTGAACATTTGGCCTTCTAATGGGGCTTTTGTTGATGCACCAGATCAAGTGGAAGTATTATGGAAATGGAAAGCTTTTGCAATGTAATGTAATGTAATGAAGCAGGAAAAACTCTGAGACAAGAGATAGGCATGGGGGGGGCAGTGAGCAGAAATCTCACCTCTGCTCCCTGTGGTTGCCCAGGATGGAAGTCTTTGTTCTCCAAAGTTTTCACATTCCTATAACCTTTCCAGTCATATGCTTAATTATCACAGCTACCTTTTTACTTAATTGTCACCTATGTGCTGTTTTGCCTTTTGCTTGTAATTCCTCACATATGAACATAAAAGCCCCCCAAAACTGGCAGGGGTCACTGACTCCCTTATGGAGGGATCTGTGGGTCAGTCGGTCAGTCTGCTAGCATAATAAACTCCCTCTCCTCACCTAACTTTGGCTGTTGATCTCTGATTTTTCTATAACATTTCTGGAGGTCCCCAGTGAGTTCAAGTCACTGCCGCTCCTGGACCCTGTAGCCCCCTTGGCCTCTAGAACAGAGAAGTGTGCACCCTCAAAGAATTTTCTCTCTGGGGTCTCCTTCCGGGAGGTCAGAAAGAGCTGCATAGCCCCGGACCAGAACCTCTCACCAGATGAAGTGAAACAGAGACTCAGAATGGATGTCCAGACCAGGTAATGGGCCCCAGGTTAGACAGGTGGAAGCCACCACAGACTGATCCCCGACAGGAGGCTGCATACAAAGTCTTACTGTGATTCCAAGATGGCACTGGCCTCCAGTCAGGAAGGAAAGGGGACCACAACTAAACCTTGAGGTGATTCCGAGGTGCTGGTCCCATTTAGGTAAACAGGAATCCAGCAGGAAACTGGGCCACAACTAAACCTTGATGTGATTCCAAGGTCCTGGCCCTGTTTTAGGTAGAACAGCAATTTAGTGGGAATAACTAGGGAACAACTGTCTTAAACTCTGAGTGATTGTGCATGAATGTGAGAGTGAAAGCAATCGTTCCACAGCTCTGTGCAGCCATGGAATCTGACTGGGCCTCACCCTGCAGTTCCACTGAGGTTGTGTAACCTAAACGGGCACTCACCTTTGGGTGACCAAGCATGGGCCCTAAGGTAAGACCTCTTAAGTCACTGAGAGGCCAGGAAGGTGTCTGAATGAGGGAGGCTAGAACTCTCCACCCCATCCTGTGCATGCATTACATACATCCCAGGCACAAATAAAATTTCAGATGGGTTCCTCCCAGTCCAAGTGTCAGACCCAGACTGTCCTCCAGGTGATGCTGGACAACTTTAAACCAGGCTATACAGGAGATCATGGCATTAGCTAAAACCCTCCAAATTAAAACTTTCTGTGAAGTCAAGTGATTTGATATCAGGTCATACTGGGGAAGAATCCCTGAGTCTGGATGGAGGCTACCTGAACCCTAAAACCCAGCCTCATACTTACCAGAAGAGGAAAGAGAACTGCTTCATAGCTATGAGGACATTATGGAGGAAATGTTCTCCTGTGATCCAGATTTAAAGGATGAGTACCTACATGCAAAGGACCATCCTAATCAAACTTGATTTTTGTGTTTTGGGTGCACCTAGTGTTTGTGGAATTATGTCATGTGTATCTATGATAAGCATTTTCCATGTGTTTGAGATTTCATGTAATTATGCCATGTATGTCTATAAGTTTTCTCATGTGTTGAGATCTCACGTAGTTCTGTCATGTGTGTCTGTGATCATTGTCTTCATATGTTGTTTCTGTCAAAACAAACTGGCCACTTCAGTCATTTTCATTTGTTTATGTGTGTAGAATTTTTGGTTTTGGTTTTGGTTTATTTTGTCATGCCTAATTAAAATACATGCACAGATTTATAAATATGAATGTTTTGATAGTACATTCAAAGGCCTTATACATTTGGGTGCCCTAAACATCTTTAAATTTATTAGACAATGTCTCTAGGTCTGTTAAGTGTTTCACAAAACTTTTAAGTGCTACTCGTTTATACAAAAACTTGTTTATACAAAACAGTATCTGAGCTGGTTGTTTAAGGACCTTATTTGTTACAGACCTTTTGGTCTGGGTTTGCTTTCATAGTGTTTGATTTAAAGTATTTCTTTGGTTTGCTCACTTTGGAAGTATTTCGGTTTTGACATTTGTTCTGCTTGTGTTGCTTTCAGACCTCTAAAGGCCTGAAAAGTGGGGTGAGAAAACTGAACTCCAGTTGGTTATAGGTTTGATTTAATGTTAACTCATCTTCAGAGCTGGAGATGAATTCTGGGACTGGTCTTCCTGTCTTGGGCTTTTGGCCTTGTCCTTTATCCTCTGTTCCCTGCAGTGGGGTTCCTATGTAGGCAGATGTGGCCTGTTTGTGGGAGGGGTGGTTTCCATCCTGGGAAACTCTGCTGACTTAGATATGTCTCTGCACTTTTCTCCCTTGTTGCAAATTTTGCCTTTAACTCTCATGCTTAAGTCTGCATTTAACTGCCTTTGTGCTGGCTATTCCTAAAACTCCCATCAGCAACTGAAACCAGGAATCTTAGTTTGGCTTGAATGGAGGCCTCTGATACCTGGAAGAGATCCCCCATGCTCCTGGAGATGGCCACATGGCAGTGGTGCTTTTGTTTCTCTGGCTAGAGGACACCTGAGTTAGACACAGTAGCACATGGCTTCTTCTGGGGTACCTTGTAAGAACTGATCCCCAAGATGGCCTGAACCAGTCTCTTGCTTCTAGAACATCCTGAGACAAAAATGAAACAACTACAATGTGTTTAGAATAACTAGTTATAAACATTATTATCTTTATCTTGTAAAAATTACCATGTACTTTTATGCATACACTAAACAACCTCTAGACGTATCTGAGAATTAACTCCCAACCATTCTTTACAGTGTGTCTTCTTAGATGCTGGGCAGTGATGCAATCTTTCCCCCTCCCGTCTTCCTCATAGGAAGCAAAAGGCTGCCCTGGGCCTGAGCCGTTGCTGCAGACTTGGCACGCTGGCTCTTTTGCCCTTGTACGGTGTGTGCTTGTGCTTTCATCTCTCATTCTTTCTAAGTCCCTGTATGCTACCATGGGAAAGAGTTAACTGTAAACATCTGTAATTGAATCATACTCATGAAAACTATTTTCTTATATTCTATACTTTTGGTATTGTCAATCTTAAATGATCTTTAGTAAAGGATTGATTCTGTTTTGCCTTATTAAGACTAAATACTTCTTATCATCCCATTATTTACCCTCTCTCATGGAATTGTCTTTGATGAAAACTGTTTAAACCTTAGCTTGTTTGAATCATACTGTTAACTTTTGGCTGTGGTTAGCTTTAAGTACAAATGAAATGTATAATTCTATTTTCCATCACTTGAGTTTGAAACCCAGATAGGAACATTTACTATATTAAAATGTAAATGATATTTTTGAAAATGCTTTCTTCAAGTGAATGCCCTTATGTCTAGAATCAATGTTCAGCATAGCCATTTTTTTTTAATTTTTAAAATTTTATTTATTCAGCATTATTTTTTAATTTGTTTTTATTAAATTTTGTTGTATTTCATACAGAATATCTCAAACAATCTGAATCATCTTTACAGCCCCATCCCCACCAGACCCATTCCATACCCCCCCCACTGGAACCCATATACTCTGTCCTAGGTGTTAAGGCCCACTATATCCAGTCAGTGTCCCTAGATATTCCCCAGTGCAAGTCCATCTACTTATGGTCTAGTCAGATCTCTCTCATCTATCTATCCACACACCTATCATTTTCTTTTACTTTCTTTTTTTTTTTAACAGAGCATAGGGTGGGGGTTTATTTACAGAGGAGTGGGCATCCCCCATTTATGGATGCACTGGAAAGTCCACACTCAAATATAGATCCTGTGACTTCCTGACAGCCACAGAAAATGGAGAGAAAGAGGTGTCTCCTGGCGTTCTTGGCTTATGTAGCCTTAGCCCCTCCCCTAGATGCAGCTAAGGTGGACTGATTGGGTAGGAGGGGTAACTGACTCTCCCCTTGACTCCTTGATGAGTGTGGAAGGAGATGTGACTATAGCTTGCCAGCATAGTAGTCAGAGTACACTTCCAGTTAACATTCCACCCCTTCCTCCAGCTTTTACATTCTTTTTGCCAACCTCTTCTGCGAAAGTCCCTGAGCCTTAGAGGGGGTGGTAGGTGTGGGATGATCTTCCTCCTATTGTGGCAAGGCACTGAACTTTTGTGTCTCTGTATCATCAGTTTTCCATGGGTTGTTGACACATTTAAGTGGGAGTCCATCTACTATAAAAACACAAACACCAAGAAGCAAGAACATGGAGCTGGAGAGATTGCTCAGTGGTTAAGAACACTGATTGTTCTTGCAGAGGACCTGGAGTCCATCTACTATAAAAACACAAACACCAAGAAGCAAGAACATGGAGCTGGAGAGATTGCTCAGTGGTTAAGAACACTGACTGTTCTTGCAGAGGACCTGGGTTCGAATCCCAGCACCCACATGGCAGATAACAACTGTCCATAATGCCAGTTCCAGGGGATCTGACAGCCTCTTCTGTCCTCCTTGGACATTGCACGACCTGGGTGCACTTACCTACATGCAAGCAATACATGCAGACACATTAAAAAAAAAAAAGGGCCTCTGTTTCCCTGGGCCTGCAAGACCGCAGGCCTCTCTACAAGGTAAGTCAATTGCCCTCCAAGCCTTGACTCCCCCAGCCTCATTCATCTGCCCATCTCCCCTGCCCGTATCTCCTCCTAGCCTGGGACCTGTCCCATTCCTTGTCTTGGCACCCCAGACACCATGGGAACCACCACTGGTTCCTGATCCTTTGCATCCAGACCAACCCAGTTCCTTCTGGGGTTCCCAGGAGCCCTCTGGGTCTGGCCCTGCCCTCATCTCCCTCTGCTTCCCTGGGCTGCACAACCTGCCAGCCTCTTTCCTGGTCGCTGGGGCTGACCTTTCCACTTCCTGATCCTTGGCATCTGGACCAACCCAGTTCCTCAGTGCAGTCTCCAGGAGCCCTTGGGGCCTCTTCCCACCCCCATCTCCTTTTGCATCTCTGGGTAGCATGGCCACCAGCTGCCCTAGACCAGCATCTTTCCTGGGCCCTGCTCCCAGACCAGTCCAACCCCCAGATTCCTGAGGCCAAAATCTTTCCTGGAGGGACCCAGACCTTAGGAGAAAGCCTGAGAGCATCTGATCCTCATCTGACTTGGGCCTCTGTGGGAACTCCTGAAGACAAAAACCATCTGGCCACTCCAACATAAAATCGAAAGAGAGAACCGGAAACTTAGACAAACCAGCTTTTCATGCCCAAAAAGTAAGACACAAAGACACATAAAGTTTACAAAAAGAAGCAGACCTAAACTTGAAGGCTTGAGTCTCACACAAGAATCAGAAACTACAAAAGAAATTCACATGTCAAAATCATAGAGAAAAAATAATAACATGAAAAACCAAAATAACATATCCCCATCAAATACCAATAGTCCTCTAGAGGAGTACAGTAAGAACCCCCTAGAGATAATGCAGGACATGGAACTCAAAAGAATAATTACAAACATGACAAAAGAATTCAATGAATTTAAAGAACACACAAAGAAATCAAAGAACTGAAGGACAATAGGGATAAACTTATGAATGAATTTAGAAAAGAGCTAGGAATATTGAAGACTACTCAGGCTGAAATGAAGAAGGAAGTGAAAGAGTAAGCCAATTAGAAACGACAGGAGAAAGCCTCACCGAAAGGATGAATGAAATGGAAAACAGAGTATCAAGACTAGAGGATAAAGTGCATGAACTAGACCACTCAAACAAACAATAAGCCAATTAGAAACAAAAGGAGAAAGCCTCAACAATAGGATGAATAAAATGGAAAACAGAGTATCAAGACCGGAAGATAAAGTAGACAGGAAGGAGCAGAATTCCAAGATAATGGCATGGACCAGATCTTCAACAGAATCGTGGAAGAAAATTTCCCAAAATTAAAGAAAGACAGGCCCATACAAATACAAGAACCATATAGAACACCAAACAGACAGGACCAGAAAAGAAACTCTCCATGGCACGTCATAGTAAAAACACTAAACGTACAAAACAAAGAGAAAATACTGAAAGCTGCAAGAGAGCAACAGCAAGTCAAATATAAAGGAAAACCCATTAGGATTACAGCTGACTTCTCCATGCAAACTATGAAAGCCAGAAGACCCTGGAACAAAGTACTCCCAGTTTTAAATAAACCCAGATTACTATACCCAGCCAAAATGTCTATTATAGTTGAAGGGGAAAGAAAATCTTCCATAACATAAATAGGCTCAAGGAATTCATGTCCACCAATCCAGCCCTTCAGAGAGTTCTTGAAGCAAGGAAGCAAGTTCTGAAGAAAGGAACGACTATACCTAAGGGGTTGCGGAAAGAAATTCAATGAAAGTATAACTGTGAAAAAGTACAGCTATATCAAGAAGGTAAACGAATAAAAATGACAGGATTCAATACTCATCTGTCAACTCTCCAGTCAAAAGACACAGACTAGGTGAATGGATTAAGAAACAAAACCCATTTTTTTGTTGTCTGCAAGAAACTCATCTCACTTTCAAGGACAGACACTATCTCAAAGTGAAAGGATGGAAAAAAATATACCAAGCAAATGGCACTAAGAAAAAAGCAGGCGTAGCAATCCTAATATCTGACAAAATAGACTTTAAAACTAATCAGAAGAGACAAAGAGGACCTTCTTGGATGTTTAACAGACATATTTTAGGCCTATAATAATTTGGTCAGAGGAACATAAAGGACAGTTTTTGCTCCTTGCCCTCCCAGGTCGACTAGTTCCAGGGGACAATGAGCATCTTTA
>NW_008359681.1:699278-723544 GCF_000622305.1 Nannospalax galili | reverse complement strand
ACCCACTTGTGAAAGAGATGTACTCTTGCTCTGGAGTATGTTACTGAATATGTTAAATCTGTAGTGAAATGTTTCTTCTAATCATGTAGTTATTAAAAATTAAGAAAAAAAAGTTTCTTAAAGCCACCTGTAAGAACCCAAAAAAATAGAAATAATAAATAAAGTATTTTATAAAAGCAGCAAGAACATCTAAACGGTGGCTGCTATAATAACTTGAACTATGGGTATAAACACAAAAGCTTGGACCGTACTTTAGCAGGTGTATCACATCCATCTAACAAAATGGTTGTGGCAGCTTCCCACTGGGGCCTATATCCTCCCCTGCCACAAGGGGTTGGCCTGGTCTACAGTACCAGATGTGTGTTCCACCCCTAGGAGCAGGCATTATATCCAATCAAAATTTGCTGGTTGTATATATACTAGATGCTCCACTAGTGCACCAGCAGGAAGATCTTGTTTGGTATATTGATAGTACAACACTCAAGGTCCATCATTCAGCAGAATTATAGGGGATGATTCCCGCCCCCCAGTCATCTGCATATTGCCTTTTGTCACCATGAAAGCCACCCATGCAGTGGCAGGGTGTTTCCAGCTTGGTTCAAGTTTGATTTCTCCCTTTCCTGCGCTCACATCAAGCAATGTCTTCGGCAGTAAGGTCCCTCCATCCACTTCTAGTACACAACCAACATTATTGGCAATGGCCTTTATAGTTTTGGGGAACTCCAGGGACCCTCAGGCCAACAGCTCATAGGGGAGCAACCCACTTCTGGCACTGGGATTTTCATTTAACAACTGTATTTCTTCTGGAAGGGCTTTCTTCCATCCTATAGGGTTCCTTCTGTGCTTAAGACTTTTTTTTTTTTTTTGTCATTTTTGAAGCAGGGTCTCCCTGTAGCTCCAGCTGTCCTGGACTTGAACTCACAGAGATCTGCCTGCCTCTGCCTTCCAAGTGCTGGGACTACAGGCGTGCACCACCGCGCCCAGCACTTAAGACTTTTTAAAAAATTGTATATCTAGAGAACTTTTTCCCCTTTATTCTCACAGTTCTTTGTACAGCCCTCCTGCCTCCCTCCCCTTTAACTACCCCCCTTTTTGTTTTTACATATTTATCCCTTAGTAACACCTTTATCCTACTATTCTTCTCTCTCAGGTTCCTTCTTTTCCTTTATCTCCCTGTTTTCCTTCCATATTCCTGGTCCCTGCCATTGCATCAGGATACATACTCACTTATAAGGATTTGGTGCTAGGATTCATAAATGAGGGAGAACATACATCTTTTGTTTTTCTGAGTCTGTGTTACTTCACTTAGTATAATAGTTTCTAGATCCAACCATTTACCTGCAAATTTCAGTATTTCATTTTTCTTTACTGCTGAATAGAACCTCATTGTGTAAATGTACCACATTTTCATTAACCACTCATCACTTGGGTTGCTTCCATCTCTTAGCTATTGTGAAAAGAGCAGCAACAAACATGGTTGTACAAGTGTCACTACAATAGGATGAGTCCTTTGGGTGTAGGCCAAGGAGAGGTATAACAGGGTTTTAGTTTCTTAAGAGTTCTCCACACTGTTTCCCATAGGGGTTGTACAAATTTGCAATCCCACCAGCAGTGAATGTTTTCCTTTCTCCACATACTCGCCAGCATTTGGTATTATTTGTTCTCTTGATCCTAGTCAGTCTGACTGGGGTAAGTTGAAACCTTAAGGTGGTTTTAATTTGTATTTCCCTAAATACTAATGATGTTGAACACTTTTTGAGATGTTTCTTAGCCATCTTTATTTCTTCCTTTGAGAATGCTCTGTTTAGATCTTTAGCCCATCTTTTAATTGGGTCATTTGCTTTCTTGCTTATTTGTTTTTTGAGTTCTTTATATATTTGGATGTTAAACCTCTGTCAGATGAGTCACTGGTGAAGATATTTTTTCCACTCTGTGGATTTTCTCTTCACTTTTTTTGATTGTTTCTTTTGCTGTACAGAAGCTTTTCAGTTTAATGAGGTCCAACTTGTTGATTGTTGACCTTAATTCCTGAGCAACATCTGTCCAATTTAGAAAATCCTTTCCTACATCTACATCTTGTAGGTTACTGCCAATATTTTCTTCTAATAGTTTCAGGGTTTCCCACTTCACACTGAGGTCTTTAATCCATTTAGAGTTGACTTTTGTGCAAGGTGAAAGATAAGGATCTAGTTTCATTCTTCTACAGGTAGAGATCCAGTTTTGCCAGCAACATTTGTTGAAGATGCCATCTTTTCTCTGTTGTGTGCTCTTGGCACCTTTGTCAAATATCAGGTGGCTGAAATTACATGTACTTGGGTTTGGGTCTTCAATGATGTTCCATTGATCTATGTGTCTATTTTGTCCAGTACCATGCTGTTTTTATGCTATAGCTCTGTAGTACATTTTGAGATCTGGTATAGTAATCCCCCCAGCATTGCTCTTTGCAGCACAGCCATTTTTGAGATGAGATTCTCATATATATGAGTGTGTGTGTGTGTGTGTGTGTGTACTGCTGGTTTTTAAGAGCTTCCTTTATATACATACAATTGTACTATATAAACCATAAACATTTTTAAATGTTATTAGTTTGACTTTTAAATTTACATTTTATTCTGATCAGAATTTCATCAAGGTAATCATTCTTGGTTTTGAGTATTTATTGTATGAGACTGTTGTGAATGTGTAGACTTATGTTTAATACTGAAGGAACAATTATTAAATAGTAATTTACTAGATATCAGATTGACTTGTAAGTATGTTCTCACATAGGCTAAAATTTTAAAATTACAACATGGTTCCTATTACTTAAAATATTAATTTTAAGAAATGGTTACTTCTATTCCAGGGTATAATTTAGCTCTGCATTTAGATATGTTTTACATAAAATAAATATCTTCCAAGTCTATGTAAAACACCTCTAAACATTTAAAGAAGACTTGGTCATTTAAAGCCTGCTTCAAGGCTTACAAGGACATCTCAAAGTTTAGTGTGTTTTCTATAAGGTCTACCTGGGAACTTATAAAACACAGTGTGTACATGGGTAATATTAGCTCACCATTATATTACCTTAATGTGTATAATTTGGATTCCATGTTCTTTTAATATGAGTCAAAGAACTGCCATCTTCATGACTTCAGCTGTGCCTACTTACAAAAGGTCCTCACAATTGGGCTTGTTGATAGTTGTGTTTCTTTATTAAAGAAAGGAGGGTCCTTGGACCCACACTTGAGTATCCAGCCATTCTTCCCATCCAGCTTTATGTAATTCTTCCCTAAATACAAATGGTCTCCTAAATTTAAAAAGGACTATAGTAGTAAAAGATTTATATATAAACATTAAAATGATAGAGTATTTCCAGAATAGAAGGAATAATAAAAAATTTAAGCAAACTTATTAAAGGTCTGAACAGGTTTATCGAGATACAGAGTTTTCATTCCACTCCTCTGGCTTGTACTGCACATCTGGTTACAGATTTGGATTAAATGGATGTGTACAAGTATTGGGTTACCTATGGCTACTGAAAGATGTCTTTTATGTTTCTCTGTGTTATGCAGATGTTACTTTTGGCACTTTCTTTAGCCCATAACAAGAATAATTTGACTTAAGAAAAATTAGGTTTACCTCCTTGAACCAGATGTATGCAATCTAGAAGAAAAGAGTTTTGGTGAAATTTGGTCTGAATTCTGATCAGTTTATTTCCTGTCCCTATGTATGTGTTATGATGCCTCTCTTCCTTCTGAAAACTGTAAATCTGAATATGGGAAACTAAAAGGAGACTGCTTCTGTTTGTAATAGAACAGCCTTCGTTCGAGACAGACTTAAAAATTATTTTAAAGTCCTTTTCCTGGAACTAGTTAACCTGTGATGGTAAATCTCTTCCAGTCAATGTTTATTTGAGCACATTTGGGTTTTGTTCAAGCTTTATCTATATATTACACAGTAATTAAAGGTACCAGGCTGGTGCAACTGACCTTCTTGGATGGTTAATAACCGCACTTAAAAGCCCATACTAATCAGGTCAAAGGGGCTTAAGGGTCAGTTTTGTTCCTTGCCCTAGAAGGTTGACTAAGTCCCAGGGGACTATGGGAATCTCTTGATATGTCTTGTAGCTGTGATGAGTCACCTGCCTTTTTGTTCAGGGAGGTCATGGAGACCCATCAGAGGGACTCAAACCAGTGACCAATCTGCAAAGAAAAGGATAACACAGAGGATACATTTCCTCCATGCTTCCAAGCAAAGCCCTGGTCGAGCAGGACCTCTCGACTTAGCCAGAGGCTCCTCTCAAGCCCATAATCCCCAAGGACCAGATCCTTAACCAACCTTAAAGTAAAAGTAAATTGGTTAATTTGGGCCAACTGTATGATCTTAAACACCCAAAAGGGAAGTATAACCAAAGATTAAAGTAATCAATATAATTCTTATATATTTATAAGCCTGAGAAATTATGCTTCCCAGACATTAGATTTAAAAGTTGATATGAGCTATTATTTAATAGCTCACTAGGATTTTGTGCCACCTGCAGCCAAAAAAGCCAAGTCCATTATTGTTCTTATCAATTAAAAGATGGTTGAATTTCTTCTCTCTCCCTGTCTAGAAAACATATAAGAGGAAACTCACAGTGTGATCCTAGCCACTCCAACAGCTATCATAATGCCTGAGAAGCAGATCTTGAGGCCAGCTGTCATGGCCAAATGAAAAATAAGGAAAAACCAATAAATGGATGCTTTTGAAAGCCCTCATCAAGAAATTCTAATGGGCTTTGGACATTTAAAATTCACCCTGTCCTGACTTCTAGTTCCCTGCTTGTAACTTATGCTTAATTACTCTTACCTTTATTTTTCCTTCACAGGCACCAGCCAAGGACATTTTTCTCTCTATAGCTATACTTTTGGGTCTTTCAGGTAGACCACTGAAGGGATACCCAATTTACCACACCCTGTATCCTTGTTCAGCATGGAAGAAGTCAGATCAGTCTGTGTCTCAATTCCCCACTGGCAATTAGGATTACCTCTTCAGAGGAAAAAGTAATAAAAATAAAAAGTAAAAAGTAATTAGACATTTTAAAGTAAAAACCCAAAAAGAAAATGACCATCTCTTTCTGAACTGGAAGATGAAAATTTCCTTAGGTCTGCCAGTAAACTTATTCTTGAAAATAGAGATGCCAGAATCATCAAAAAAAGGGGAAAGTATTCGTGCTGTTTTTATGCAAATCAATATGGCAGGGTTAGAAAAAATACAAGGCAGCTACTAGAGAAAATAGAGTCCTGGAAAAAAAAAAAAAAGTCTTTCTGGAAAATACCTGGAAAACTTCTTCGGGTCTCTGGCTAGCCGCTCTAAGTTCTATTAGCGCTCCTTTTAAAATCTTGGATAATAAGTTTACAAAAACCAATTAAAGGCCATCAAACTCCAGGTAATAGTAAAAAATAACTTCAAGGATTATGATGTCAATGAAGAGGAGGGGATATTATGGAAATGGAAAGAACTTTGGAGCAAGACAAACCCTGAGACAAGAGATAGGTGGTGGGGGAGGTGAGCAGGACTCTCCCCTGCTGCCTCCTGTGGTTGCCCAGGATGGAAGTCTTTGTTCTCCAAAGTTTCCCCATTCCTGTAACCTTTGCAGCCATATGTTACCTTGCTTAATTATCACAGGTACCTTTTTACTTAATTGTCACCTATGTGCTGTTTTGCCTTTTGCTTGCCTTTCCTCACATATGAATATAAAAGTCCCCCCCGCCCCAAACTGGAAGGGGCCACTGACTCCGTTATGGAGGGATCCATGGGTCAGTCCGTTAGTATAATAAATTAACTTTCCTCACCTTGTGAAACCCTCCTCTGTGGCCCCCTGCCCTGGACTCCCTAGACCCCTGCCCCTCTTTAGGAATAATGGCTTTTTCTCGCTTCTGGCTTCTGTAAACCGCTTGATTGCTAGGTTGAGAGGACAAACTGCACTGACCTCATTTTGACTAGTTGCTTCAGGCAATCCTGGACCTGTCCAGGCATGTCCACCTACTACCCCTACCCCAGGAGGCTATAGATCAAGCAGGCCCAGGCATATAGCAGCCTTATAAGGTAAGAACAGAGACTTCTGGCCTCACAGATAACAGTCAGCACATTCCATAGCTCTGAGGGTAGCACCCGCCAATGAGAAACCCCCAGGACTGCATCCCTTGTAACCAATCAATTCAAAAGTGTGTTGGCGCGTGCGGGATTCTCGGACCAATCAAGATGTAACTCTGTTATCCTCCTCCTGCCTTGTCTAAAACCTATAAAAGGCTTCCTCCCCCTGCAATCGGGGCTCTCAGCACAGATCCATTGCATTGGTGAGGTCTGAGAGCCCGAGCTTAAGCCCAAATAAAGACTCTTTGTTCTTGCATGCCCTCTGGATTCTGTGGTTATTCTTGGGGGTCCGTTCTCTGGGCACAACAACCTGACTTTGGCTGTTGATCTCTGTGTTATTTATTTATTTATTTATTTATTTATTTCCTTTTTGTGTTTTTGAGACAGGGTCTCCCTGTAGCCCCAGCTGTCCTGGGACTCATTATGTAGACCAGGGTGGCCTTGAACTCACAGAGATCTGCCTGCCTCTGTCTCCTGAGTGCTGGGATTAAAAGCATGAGCCACCATGCCCAGCCTGGCTGTTGATCTCTGATTTTTCTGAATAGAAGCTTGTTGAGGGAGCCATTATTTTGGCTCCCTAAAGGGAAGTTCATGTTCTTAGTTTCAGGATCAGTCAAGTTTTCTTCCAGCAATGTTGCAATCATTTACTGAAATCTGTTTCTTTTCCCACTAGCAACTAGGAAAACCAAAGTGTGCCCTCTCCTGTCACACACAAGAACATGAGAAGGTCTTCAATTATGTGCAACGCCATTTTAGGCCCACTCCTGCATGTTTTCTGTCCCTTTCCTGGCTTAGATTTCTTCTTTCCATAAGTCTTCCATTTTCTGCCTGAAAGTTGTTTTCTCTCTGAAGTTATTTATGGGAAAATGTGAAATACAACTAAATCAGTTAAAAACAGTCATAAGGAAAGGTGTGTTTGTTTCCCTTAGAAACCCTGTGGCAGCCCTACAGAGCTTCTGGTGTCCATCTGGCTCAGGGGACACTGGTTATGAGGATGTAGACTCTGGTCCTAATGTCCAGGAACCTCTTCTTTCTATGGATGACTCCCTGCGAAGTTCAGAGGAGGAAGACAAGGTCAAGGCACTTGGGCCAGGAGCTGTGTCCTCATAGAGCAAAGTGCCACCCTATGCTTTCTGCTGGAGTCTCCAAGGAAAGGCACCAAGAGCAGGAGACTGGGTCAGGATCAGTTCAAGCTCATGCTAGTGTGTCACAAGGTCCTTGTGCTAGAAATGGAAAGTTGGTGTGTGCCTTTAGCTGATGACTTTCACACAGGGCAATTTCAAGGCTGAGAGGGCTCTGGTGGATGGCCCAGCTCTCTCCCCATGGCCTTTCCAGTCACTGTCTCTGAAAATGGGAATGACCACCTGGGGCCTGTACTTTAAGGTCTTTGCTGTCTTGGAGTCACAGTCTGTGGCCTGAATGTCTAGTGAAGATGGCTTTTTTCCTTCCTTGATTTTGTGTGTATGTGTGTGTGTGTGTGTGTGTGTATGTGTGTGTGTGTGTGTGTTGTTGAAAAAAAAAAAGGATAACTAAAAAATTTACAGGTGTTTTTCCACGAAGAGTAGTAAAGACTAGTTAGAAGTCTGAGCACAGAAACTAAACTTCTTTAAATGTCCCTCTTCTTGTGTGCAACTGACCTTGGAGCCACATCCTCCCCCTCCACTCCTACTCTCACCCTCCCCTATTCTTTCTACCTCATTCTATTCCATTAAATGGACGTCCCATCTTCAGTGTTCCAGGCCCTGTCTGAGCACTAGGAGGACTTGGGTTGGAGCAAAGCCCTTTTCTGCTCTGTGCAGCACACAGGACATCTTCATACTCAGAACATAATCTAGGGCAGATGTCTTGACTAAGAGCTGCAGGGATGCTCCCAAATTGATTCCGACTCCTGAAAGGCAGTGGAAGCTTCACCTCTTGAGACTGAATGTCAGAATGGTGGGGCTGGAGAGATGGCTCAGTGGTTAAGAGCAGGGCTCCTCTTGAAGAGGACCCAGGTTCATGGAGGCCAACAACCATTCATAACTTCAGTTCCAGGGGCTCCAATGCCCTATTCTGGCCTCTGTGCGCATTGCATACACAGGCACACTTACATAGGTGCAGACAAAACACTCATACACATAAAATAAAAATAAAATTTAAATAGAATAGTGATGGCTCTTGTCTTCACACATATGTAGGGTTTAATTACCTCAGGTTATTTCTTGACATATCTTGAAGCATGTGAAAAGAGCTGGATATTAGACAAAGCCTCTGTTGAGCTCTGATTTAAAGGATGCTTGCCTTTCACTGTCAGGTCCCTGCCACACACACAGATTCCTATGCCTGGTGTGCTCCACGGGCGCTGTCAGCCTGGGTGTACTGCGGGTGGACCCCCGCGGGTGGAGACCCAGCAGCTGCACTGCAGTCCTTCCTGTCCCGGTCGGTGCCCGGCCAGGCGCTGGGCGGAGGAGGGACCTTCCCACGCTGGGAAAGCCAGCGAAGGCGGGGCGTTCCCACGTGCGGGCAGCGGGCCGAAGCGGGGCGCACTCTGGTCCCATTGGGCAACCCCAAGGCGGCCAGCCTGCAAAATGCTTTCCAGAGCAGCCAGGAGCTTGGCACTGAGGACAGGAGGACTTGGAACTCTAGGGACACAGGGCCCAGCAGACACTGCTGGAAGCCAGGGGAAGATGACCCACTACAGCAACTGCTACGCCCCGCGCTCCTACCCCATGCCAGATGAGCCCTTCTGCACAGAGCTCAGTGTGGAGCAGGCCCTAAAGGAGAAGGAGAAGGGGAGCTGGACCCAGCAGAGCAAAGCAGAGAAGGTGGCCTTGTATCGGCTCTAATTCCACCAAACCTTCGCAGAGTTGACCCGGCGCTCCAACAAGTGGAAGACAGTGATGGGCTGTGTCTTCTTCATTGGAGTCACAGCTCTGGTGATTTGGGGGGAGCAGGACCTGGGCCTGGGGTATCACCCTTTCTTCCTCTTGGTTTCCTCACTCAAGAGTTAGGGCTATTGGCAGTGTCTACTTAGGATGAGGGCAGACTCAATCAGTTCACATTTGTAAAGTGTTTTGACTAGTGCCTACTATCCAGCAAGTGCGGAGTGCTGTCAGTTTGCCCACACTTTCTCTTTCACCATCCCAAGCCCCAGCTTCTAGCTCTGGCTAGCAGAGCTGCATGGCCAAGTGCACAAAGTATCCAATGGGAGCTAACTCTTCTGGGGGCAGGGGAGATGGATGTGTCCAAAGGGAGGGGCCAACTTCCATTAGAGGCTGTGATGGGGCTAGGCCAGGCCCCAAGCCAATGCCATGAGCAAAAAGGGAGAACTTGAGAGATCCATGTGGACAGAAGCAACACTGATATGTGCATTGGGCCACAGTGAGGGGCTTATTGGTTTTCCAGATGTTTTTGGGATGAACCCAGTGACACTAGGTGGCAGGAACAGTAGAAAGGAGAAGGAGACAAAGGTAGATACTGAACAAGACAGGACAGACTCCATTATTGGGGCTTCAATTCAAGCTGACTGACTTGGGCCAAAGAGAGCTAACAGTGACCACTGGTGACCAGGTGGTTTGCCTAGCAATAGAAACAATGGACTTTTATAGAGTGTTTTTGGGGGGTAAAGTTTAGTAATTGTTCATTCATCATGAGCTTGGTTTAAAAAATATGCATAAATATTCTGGGCTTCTGAGGGCTAGTGACTTAACCCAAGAGCTGCTGAGTCCCTCCAGTTGCCACCTCATTGTCTTGTCACAGGACTTTACAGTGCTCTTGGCACTCAGGTCTGAAATTATTGAGTGCCCCTGGGGCTGCTGCCATCATACTGTATGAATTGGCCTTGCCAGAGGGCTGAAGGCCTTCCAGTGCTTGAGCTTGGGAGAACATGTGGAGTCAGGGTAGAAGAAGCACATAGGCATTCCTTCTGGCAGCAGGCCAAGTTAACCTTGAGTTACAGTCCTGGACAGAACGTCTTCAAATGAGCAAACATGTCCCCGTGTAGAGCTGAGCCTGGCTCCAGGACTGAGGCAGCAGATACAGAGAGAAATGCCAAGTCTTAACCCATGGTAAGTCACCCATCAAGTATGTGCAGGCCTGAGAGATGAGCTAAATGGTTTTACAAAAGTTCCCTTCAAGTTTCTGTGAAGTAATCTAGACAGTTGTAACCATGACCAGCCCATTTAGAGGTGTTATTTGTGGTGGAGCTGGTTGGACACTAATGATGTGTTGCTCAGCTGTATGACATCCAAAATTACATTCTAGCCCTGTGGCCTAATCTAGTGCTGATGACAACACTGTTGTGAGTACTGGGCTGGAGGCAGAAGAAAACACATCATGCTCTTAGCAACTAGTGTTAAGGGCCCAGGGTTTTCTACACAAGGAAACAAAATTTCCTTGTGGTAGCCCCAACCAGTTTCAACAGGATATCACAGGGACAGGACAGAAGTGATTTTTCCTAAGGGTCTACCATATGCCAGGCCCTCCACATATACCAAGCAACAGCCCTTTGAGATTGGTGTGTCCAGAGAGTGTGAGTCACTTGCCCCAAGTTGTCAGTAGTATGTGGTTGAGCTAGTATTCCAATACATAGGGCTATTTGCCAATACATAGGGCTATTCACCCTTAGAGAGCTCATAAGCTCTGACCAGATCTTCCCTGGTCTTGGGAAAGCAGAAATATAGCAATGTGTATAAAGTCTCATTTTCATACACAGCCCCCTTTCACATGGTGATGTCATCAAATGGGCCCAGAAAGGCTTTGGGTGGTGTCCTGGTCTGCTCCCTGTTGCTATGATAAACACCATGATCAAAAGCAACTTGGGAGGAAGGGTTTATTTGGTTTATACTTCCTAATACCATCCATCCTTGAGGGAAGTCAGGTTAGGAACTCAAGCAGGAGTTGAAGCAGAAATTATGGAGTAATGCTGCCTACTGGCTTGCTCAGCTAGCTTTTTTTATATAGCCTGGGCCTACCTGTCTAGGGATGCACTGCCCGTAGTGAGCTGAGCCTTCCTACATCAATTAGCAATCAAGAAAATACTCCACAGACATGCCCACTGGCCAAAAGCTGATAGAGGAAATTCCTCAGTCGAGGTTCAGTATTCCCAGGTATGTCAAGTTGACAACCAAGATTAGCCATCACAGGCAGTGAGTTTCTGAATGGCACCTGTCAAGATTCAGGTCCAAGTCATTTCTCAGCAGTGTGGTCAGCAGACAGGCATCCCCAGATGGGAATTTGGAGAAATCTGGGCTGGAGATATACATGTGGAGATCAAACAGCTGACAGAATTGTCACACACCCTGCATAGAAATGATGGAAGGAAGAGATGATGGGAAGCTGTTATCTGGTCAGCATAGGACACTAGGCATTGTCACATGGTTGGCATACAATCAACAGAAGTCATCATGAGGTCATCTGATAGGTGATGGAAATGGCCAGGTGGTCAATGAACTCAGGCCAGTCTACCAGGGACTGAGGTCAGGCACTAAAAAAAAAAAAAAAAGACACAAGTACTAAGCTTCAGCACTCTGGACATAGATGTTAGGAGGTAGCTGGGGCCTTTGTGCATGAGGGACCAGTAAGGTAGAAGGCAGGAGAAAGATGTCTGGAGGCCAGTGTCAACAGTGGGTTCAGGGAAGGAGTGTGTTTGGGTTCAATGCTGCAGATGGTCAGGTGAGGTGAAGCCTGCCAAGAGCAGGGTTGGTGAGGGTGGGCACCCCACTTTGTGTGTTAGGCATCATGGAGAGCTCTGACTTGGTAAAATAGTGTGCTGACTAGAGCATCTCCATAGAGGATATGTGGAAGGATCTGCTTTCTGTTAGTGCTCACAGAAGCATGCTTAGCACTGAGAGGCTTCAGACAAGACATAAAGCTATGTGTCCTGGGACTGAGGGCTTTTGTCCCCCACAACCAGCACTTCTACTTGGAAGAAAGTCTAATATCCAGGGGCAGGTTTTGGGGGACCATGGGAATGAAGGGGTCTGTGGCTTGCATCAGTCACTTCCTTTGGATACATTTCCTCTCGGTCTAATACTGCCAAAGAGTACCAGGCTGTGCCTCCAGAGATGTATATGGTGGTCCAGGTAGAGCAGCAGAAATGGAGACCAAGCTCCTCTGTATAGTATAAAGTAAGGAATGATGGCCCTCAAAAATGATCAGAGAAAGGAGGGTGACTGCTGGCTTCCCCAGAAAGGAGCTCTACATTGGAAGCAAGGTGAAATGGGCAGGGCCTTTGGCCAATCTCAGGGAGGCTCATTCAGGCAGACGAAGGTAGCAGTAGAGACTGGTTGCTCAATTTTCAGTTCAAGAAAAATGAGCTCTAAGCCTCAGAGAGGTTGAAGAGCTGGTAGTTTGAGATGCTTTGACATGGTGTTTGCCTGGAGGGAAACATTCTTCGGTGAAGACAGGTCAAAATATATAGGTCAAGAAACAATGGGAGATTCAAAAGACACAGAGAAAAAACTAGACTCTATTCAGTTGAGATGTTTTTTGCTCTCGTTTGATAGGGAGGGCAATGAGTATTTTTATTATGATTTATATTTCTCAGTATTTTATATATTCTATACTAGGACCAAGTATTGATTTACAATAAGAAAAATATAAAGACTACTTTGACGAAGGGAGGAGAGTACAAAGCTGATTGGGTTTGCCTAGAACATGGGTTTGGGACTGGGAGGGGCTTACATGTTACATTTTTCTGTTCTAAGGTAAGCATGTGTGGGAAATTCAAACCACCTAGAAATGTAGGAAATTTGAGTGTAGAACCTGGGTAGATTCTGTTCTTCTTGTTTGGAATGCATATGTTAATATAAAATGGTAAATATTCTGTAATGTTTTACTTTAAGAGTGTGGTGTCTTATAAACATCCAAGTCTTTTTTGTCTCCAACTTTTGAAAGCATTCCCCAATTTTCCTCCTTGTCTGCCAGGGTGCTCAGGACTAAATTCTGGGCTTAATTCACGTGGTTTACTACTGTCCAACCATCTCTTTATCCCTTTAATTCCATTATTGTACACTTACTTACATGATTTTATTTACTATGTTTTGTGATACAAGCCTCTTTTTGGAGTGATGACATCATAATAAATTATCTTATTTGACAGAAATGTCATGTGAAGTCCATGTCAAAACTCAAAGGTGGTGATGGGATTCCAGGCATGGTGCACTTGAACCCACTATTCAGACTCCTCATCCAGGGCTTCTCTCACCATGCTAAGCTAAGCAGTGGATCAGACTGGATCTGTGACCTCCTTGTCTGGGATAGTGACAGGAAGAGCCCTATTACCTGTCCTTGGTTACTCCCCAACCAAGAAAGGTGAAAAGTAGTTTACCAAATAGCATGGCCCATCTCTGTTCCTCCACTCCTTTGAAGCACTGTGTGAAGAACCAGTCAAACAAGCCAGCCAAACGTCACTGGTGACAACTGCCATTTCCCAATCTTGGTTTCAGAGCAAGGATTAGTTCCTCCAAAGACTTGTTGTCCTCTTTTCTGTCATGGATAGTGGTGTTTCTGTCCAAACCTTTATCCTCCCAACACCCCAGGGCCTCCTTACACATGTCCTTGGGGAAGCTTTGCCTCTCTCGGCTTTCATTGCTATGGGATTCTGCTTCAGTGATTTGCTCAGTTGCCATCACAAGGTACCACAGATGGGCACTTCAGATGCAGAGACTGATCATTTCATGGTTCTGGAGGTCAGAAGTCTAAGATCAGAGTATTGGGCAGTTGGTCCCTTCTGAGGGTTGTGAGGGAAGAATTCACTTCAGGGCACTTTGGCTTGTTAATGGCTATCTTCACAGGGTGTTCCCTCTGTGTGTGTTTATGTTCAAATCTCCTCTTCTTACCAGGATACCAATCAGATTGGATGAGAGCCACCTGAATAATCTCAGGGAATTAAGGCAAAGACCCTTACTCCATATCCAGTCACATTCTAAAGTACTAAGGGTTGAGACTTCAACAGGAAATTTGGGAGGAAATGTTCCAGCTTGAAACATGGAGAATAACAGCTGCACAGTGACCCACCTTGCTAGGCGATTGGTAACTCAGGCTGGCCAGGCCTCCAAGTAATACAAGTCCCAATCAGAATCTCAGCTCTTCCACTGATTGCGTGCCTTTGGTAGTTTCCTCCTTTTCTCTGGGTTTGGTTTTTATGATAACGTTTTCCATCTGACAGGGCTATTCTGAGCACTAAGGGAAACAATGCCTGCAGAGTGTTTGCACCTGGCAGGAACTCAGTGAAGAAATGTGGCTGGTTCTTGTACAGCTGACAGTCTCTGGCAAGGGGCTACCCTAAGCCCTTTCAGGCTAATGACACACCTAGAACATAGTTTTGCTTAGGATCAGCTTTGGGCCTCCTCAGCGAGTAACATGGCAGTGGCAGACCATCTTTGGGAGCTCAGCTCAATTCATGTCCAAAGATACCATATCATTGGCTCCTCAGCCTCCCTCAGGGCTGGCTCTGAGTCTGGTGGTGCTGTTAATTTCCAAGGCTTAGCAATTCAGCTTCACTTCTCTGCTGTAGCTTCCTGGTCAGTGCACAGAAATTCCCTAGGCAAATCCCAGGGACCTATCACTAACACACAGGGGAGTGCCACCCTGTCATCTCAACCAGTGGGACTACGTTCCAAGCTCTAGTTCACATAGACTTGAAGGAACTATTGTAACCACTGTTCTTGCCTTTTCCAAAAAAAAAAAAAAAGAAAAAAGGAGCATCCTTTCTCTGCCTCGGTGATTCCATGGATTGGAGTCCCCATGAAGTAGGAGGTTGGTGTCCCTTTCTCACTGACTTGTGAGGGAGATAAAGAGAGGGAAATGTATTGGTTTAAATCATACATAGGACAAAGAATGTTGTAAGCTCAAGGCTTTCATGCCAAATCTCTTGTTCAGTGTTTGTGTGGGCACAAGCCCAGACTCTTACCAGATACCAGGTCCATCTATGACAAGTCTCCTTATGTCAAGAGCACAGGCTTGCCCATCAGGTGTGGGATCCTCTGCCTTTTCAGTCCTTGCATCTAGCCTAGGGTGTTGAGTAGATGTCTACCAGGGGAGGAGGTGCCTACTGCTCAGTGCTGCAAGCTCAGTGCACTAACATACATATAGGTAAAAGACTCATATAAATAAAATAAAAATAAATTAAAAAAATTTGAATCCCATATCTTTTAGAACTAGCATGTTACATAAAACAAGTTCAGGAGAGGATTGCTCAAAGAAATTAATATTTTTCCCCTCGTCACTTGAGCAGAGTCTTAGCTTTTTAAAAAAGTTAACATGTATACAGGGTTTATCATGAGTCAGTCAGATGCCTAACACATTCCGTCCTCAGGACCACCTCAAGGCTAGGGACCATCAGTGGTCTCATTTTACAGAAGAGAAGGCAGAGGCAAAAGAAAGTGAAATAACTTGCCTGAAGGCAAACAGCTAGTAAGCGTAGACTGAATCAAGGCGTGGCCCAGCTTTGGCAGCTGTATTAGTTACTATTGTTGTTACTGAAACAAAATACCTGACAAAAGCAGCTTAAAGAAGGGTTTATTTTGGTTCACAGTTTAAGGGCACAGTTTATGTTGCAGGAGTCATAAGAGTAGGAGCATGAAGAAGTTTACGTTGTATCCGAAGTCAGGGGCAAAGGATGCTGCTGCTCAGCTCACATTCTCTTTTTTTTAATTCAGTTCAAGGCCAGAGCCCAAGGTATGGCATTGTTCACATTCAGGGTGGGTCTTCCCACCTCAAATAACTCAACCTAGAAAATCCCTCACAGACATACTCAGCCTCAAGTTTTGTCTCCTAGGTGATTCAGATCCTGTCAAGTTGGCAATCAATATAAACACAATAGTGACTTAATTTTCTGGTCTTTTTCTGTCCATTTAAGACCAAATACTATGATGTAGCTATGTCAAGCAGATTCTACAGGCTGCAAGTGAAGTGTTTTTGTCATAAAACCTTCAAATATCACCATTAAAACAATAAAGATGTGATACTGTCTTTTTAAAAAAGATGTTATTCTTAATTATGTGTGTGTGTCTATGTGTTGGTATGTGCACATGAGTTCAGGTGTCTGTGGAGGCCAGAGATGTTGGATCCCCTGTAGCTGGAGTTATAGGGGGTTGTAAGCTGCCTGACATGGGTGCTTGGAATTGAACTCATGTCCTCTGCAAGAGCAGTACATGCTATTAACCTTGGTGCCATTTCTCTAGCTCCCAATATGTAATGTAAGGGAGACAAAACCAATAGCTTGACCTCATGCTGTTGTTTGGAGAACACTTTGGTGATGTTGGTCAGACTTAAAATGTACGTTCTCATTGATCCAGCAATCCATTCCTAAGATTTTTTTTCTTGGGAGATAGAGATATATGCAAATCATACTTTAATTTGTCTTTTCTCTCTGACCTGTAACATCTCTTTCTCCTTTCTGTTAGTGAATGACCTTGCTTTTTATTTCCCTGGGAAATTTCTTTTCTGTTGGTCCACGGACAGCACTGGCTTTCTTGATCTTTGTTGGTTCTTCTGCATCTCTGTGGCCCCTTAATACCAGAGGGCCCCAGGGCTTAGTCCTTGACCTCTTCTCTGTTCACACCACTCCAGAGGTCACCTCAGTTGGTGTATTGGTTACTTTATTTGTTGATGTTATTTGTCAAGAGAGCAATTTAAGGGAACGGGAGAGATGGCTCAGTGGTTAAGAGAGTACTGCTGTTGTAGGGGGCCTGAGTTGTGTTCCCAGAACCCATGTTGGGCAGTTCACAACTACCTATAACTCCAGCTCAGGGGATCCAACAACCTCTTCTGGTCTCTGTGGGCACCTTTACTCAAAAGCACATACCCACACAGGCACAGATACATAATTTTTAAAAAATTTAAAAATCTTACTTTTTTTTTTAAAAGAAGCAACTTAAGGGAGGAGAAGTTCCTTTTGGCTTCTGGTGTGAAAGGATACAGTCTATTATAACAGGAAGGCAGGGATGGCACTGTGGTAGCAAGAGCTTGTACCAGCTGATTGCTCATATCCTTGTGGATTAGGAAGCAGAGACTGGAATGGCAGCATCCATAACAGAAATGGCTTAATCCTGCCACCTCCAGAGAGAAACCGCTCAGTGGCTGCTTCTCCATCCCTCCAGGGGCAACAGCACAAATTCTTTCAAAGTATGATGGGTTTACTGAGACACAATCACATCATAAACTGAGGAGCAGCTATATATTGTTATTGATTATAGTTACCACATTGTGCAATAGAACACATCTTTAAATCCTTGACATGATCCATGAATGGGGAATTCACAGGCCCAAGGGAGGACCTTACTATTGCTGTTTAGCTAATCTGACATAGCATTACACTACTTTCTAAAGAGCTAAGTCTTGTTTGTGCATTTTGAGACTGGGTCTCCCTATAGCCCAGCTAGCCTGGAACTGCTTATGTAGACCAGGCTGGCCTCGATCTCAGAGATCTGCCTCCCCCCACTCCAGCACCACCATGCCCATCTGACAAAATATCTATGTTTGTACCCACAGACAAAGTCTGCTCTCTGCCTTAATCAAAGAAGCCTCTCATTGTAGTGGATGATGGTGAATGCAGAGACTCACTGCTGCCCCAGATGCTGAGGGCCCAGCCCTAAACAAGACATTATACCACCCCCTCTAAGGCTCAAGGAACATTGTGGAACAGGAGGCTGGATGAAGAGCTGGAAGATGGGGTGAAGGGCTACAAAATGACATCCTCTAGGCAGGACACAAACATTGCAATTATGTGCTGTGATTACTTACACTGAGCCTACACAAGACTGGCCCTGTCAACTGTTGAAGGAATGAATGAAGGAATGGTTGATGGGGTCCTACCCCTTACTGCTGAACTATTGGCTATTGATAGACTCTGGGAGGGAGAGTCATTGCCTTCAGTTATGTATCCACTGATGAGCCCACTAGGATTCAATAGTCAGCCCCCGAACCCATGGTCACACAGACAGTCCTGGTTAAACTCAGTGGGTCATAAAACAAAACAAAGACAAGAAAGGGATTTACAGGGAAGAGGGGAGAAGATAGGGCTGGAAGGCAGTTAAAAGGGTGCTGGGCAAGAATAATTAGAATGCATTATATATATGAAATTGTCAAAGAACAAATTAAATTAATAAAAAGATGCATTTGGCTCAGTTTCTGAAATTCAGTCCATGCTGGCCAGCTCCATTGTTTCTGAGCCTGTGGTAAGGCAGAACATCATGGTGGGTTTCACAGCGGAGCACATGTACTCACCTCATGCCAGCCAGAAAGCAGAGAGAGAGCATACTGGCACTGGTGGGCTTCCTCCTGTTTGTACATTTGTTACTTCTGGGTCTCTTGCCTACTGGAGGGTGCTATCCACACTCGGGGTGTGACTTCTTGCTTAGCTTCTGTTGCACATGCCAACTGTTTCTGAAAACTACCTCAGACATGCCCAGAAGTGTGCTTTACTAATCCTCAAGATGTCTCTCCATCTAATGAAGTTGGAAACCAAGAGTAAGCATCATAAATTCACCCCTCATCAACTTGACACCCAAGGACATCTCTTTCAATCATACTTAATCTCCAAATAACAATAACAAGGGCATAGTCCTGCCTAATATGATTTGACTGTACTGCATACAACTGAAAAAATAATGCATTAATTCTTTCTTCAGTCTTACCAGTTCCAGTACTGCTAAAAATCCAATAAAAAAATCTCCTCTGAGACTCAAGGCAAATTCTTGGCTGTGAGTCCATGACACAATCATTCCCATTCCAAATGGGAAGAATAGGAAAATACCAAGGAAGAATTGGACCAAAGCAGGCAAGGGGGGGGGGCGGGGACAACAGTAGGCAAACATTAACTCTTGTAGCTTCATGTCTAGCATCTAGGGTTTATCATGGCATGATGTGAGATACAAAAGACTTGATGAAAGGTCACATGGCCTCTCTCCTTATGTAGCCTGAAAATTACTCATTCCTATGGAAAGAGTGGGCAACCTTGAGACTTGTATTCTGCATGCCTGAAAACCAGCATTATGTGGATGACACCAGTGTTAGCTGCCAGGATGGTGAAATCAGTCCTGGAAAAGCAGCTTCCTAGGGGCTATGTGTGAGTGAGGCAGTCTATTCTCAAGGAAGTCTTTGGAGTTTGCATTATTGAAACCACGGAGGTGGGTGTATTATTATTTTTTCCATCACTGTGACAAAATTCCAGAGAAAAGAACTGAATGGAGGATTCATTATTTTGGCTCAGTTTCACAAGTTTCAGACCATGATCACTTGGTTCCTTTACTTCAGGGCCTAAGTATAATGAGGCTAAACATCAGGGCAGAAAGCATGTGGTGGAGCAGAATGACTCACCTCATAGGAAAGAGAGAGAAGTGAAGAGATAGGGGAAATGACAGAGGAGAGAGTTGGGGAGGGGAAAGAGGAAAATGAGGAGGGAGAGAGGCGAAGGGAGACAGAAGGAGGGAAAGAGAGGAAGTGAAGAAGGGAGAGAGAGGGAAAGAGAAAGAGGAGAAAGGGTGGAGGGAGGGAAGGAGAGATGTCAAAGACATACCCTTCAAAGGCATATCACCAATGACCCATTTCCTCCAATCAGGCCATTTTTTCCCATTATCTCTCTATAATGCCAAGCGACTATGAATCCATCAGTGGATTAATCCATTGAGTATATAAAAACCCTCATGATCCAATCATTTCTTGGTGACTGGATCCACCATCTGGGGATCACATCTTCAACACCTGAGACTTTTGCAGGGACATTTCATATCCAACCCATAAGTATAGGGGTCTTGGCTGGGCATGGTGGTGCATACCTTTAATCCTAGCACTCAGGAGGTAGAGGCACATGGATCTCTGTGAGTTCAAAGCCTGCATGGTCTACATAGTGAGTTTCAGGGCAACTGGGCCTACAGGGAGATCCTGTCTCAAAAACAAACAGGGACTGGAGAGATGGCACAGTGGTTAAGAACACTGGTTGTTCTTGCAGAAGACCCGGGTTCAAATCCCAGAACCCACATGGCAGCTAACAACTGTCTGTAACTCCAGTTCCAGGGGATCTGACAGCCTATTCTGTCCTCCACGGGCATTGCACAACATGGGTTCACTTATCTACATACAGGCAATACACACATACACATAAAATAAAAATAAATATTAAAAAAAATTATTAAACAAACAAAGTGGGGGGCTTACTTGTTCCTGAGAGACGCCTTCAAGTCATCTTTCCTTGTTCTATTATAAAAAATACTTGGCTTTCTTTTAGCTCTAATCTCTTAGTAGGTTCAACCTCCACGTCCACAATTCTAAACACACTCCTTTTCTGATCAAACTGCAAAATTTTCAAGACTTTGTGTCCTGCTTCTTGCTCCTGATTCTTTCTTTAAGCCCAGCTAAACAGTTTGCAATACTTACACCACAGCCTGAACACTGGGCTGGCTTTCACCTTTAAACTCAGCCTCACAGTCTTGGGACATAGAACTGTAGACAAATTCTTTGCCACAGTGTAGCATGAATAGCTTTGGTCTCTAGTAAAGTTCCTAACAGAGTCCTTGTTCCCATCTGAAATCTCAAGAGCAATGTCTTTTAAAGAATTTTTATATTTTATGTGTGTGTGCCCAAATGTGTGTATGTGCACCATGTGTATGCAATGCCCACAGAGGCCAGAGGAAGGCATCAGATTCCCTGGAACTGGACTAACAGGTGGTTGTGAGCTGCCTGGTGTGGGTGCTGGGAACTGAACCACAATTGTCTGCATAAGCAGCAAGTACTTTTAACTACTAAGCCATCTCTCCAGCCTCAAGAGAATCTTTACTGTTCATATTCCTCCTGGCATTTGGTCTTCTGAGCTCATATCAGAATCACCTACATTAAGCTCTGGTATAACATTCTAAGCATTGTCCAGCTGGATTTTCCTTTTATTACCCTGAAACTCGTCACGGAAACCAGTTCCAAAGGCTTCTGAACCATATGGTCATGTTTTGCAACAGTGGTAGCCCCAATTTTCAGTACTGATTTTCTGTGCTAATCAGCAAACCTGTTGTGACAAGTACCCAAGAAAAACAACTTGAAGGAGGAAAGGTTCATTTTGATTCACAATTCTGGGGTTGTCATCCATGGTGCAGATGGCTCCTCTGTCTCTGGGCCCATGGTGAAGGAAATCAAGGAGGAAGAGCATGGCTGATCAGATCTACTTACCTCAGGCCAGGAAGCAGGAAGAGAGCATATCTGCTTCCTCCTTTTGCTACATTTGCTCCCTCCATGCGCTCTCCCTCCTTGATGATGCTAGCCACACTCAGGGTGGCTCTTCTCCCCTCAGCTGCTGTTCCACCTGCCAGTGATCTTTCCAAGCACACTCACAGACATACCTACAAGTAGGCCTCATCAGTCTCCTAGGTATCTCTCAGTCCAGTCAACTTAGCTATCATGATTAATCATCACATCTTAGTAATAATGATTAGGAATAGAGTTTATTCATTTAGTACAGAAGCAATTATTTTCTAGAATATTCTTGATCTGAGGATGGTTCGATTCTTGGATAAAGAAACCATAGATACAGAAGGCTGCGTTTACATGTTTTTAAAGTCAAATTATTAAAAATATTATATTGGACAATAAAAAACAATTTGGCCTGCTATTGTATACTCAAAAATTTAAGAGGGCAGAGCTTATATTAAGCATTCTTATCCTGAAAAATAAAAATGATATAATGCAAGGTAGGCTGAGGATATAGCCCAGTGATGAGTGTTCCTGCATGAAACCCTAAAGTGATCCCTAGCACTGGAATATATACATATATATATATGTATATATAATGTATATGAATTTTTGCAATGTCTGTGGAGGTCATATACCCTGGAAATGGAGTTACAGATGGTTGTTAGCTGCAATGTGAGTGCTGAGATTTGAACCTGGGTCCTCTACAAAGGCAGCTGTGCTCTTAACCGATGAGCCATCTCTCTAGCCCTGGATGTACTTATTATGTTTAACACTTTGATTTGGGCGATGGTATCACAGGTGAATACACACATCAGACTCTATCATACTGTATATATTAAATGTATGTATTGTTATATGAGTTTATCGTGAAGATTATTCTTTGATTATAATTTTATAATTATATAACAACCTTTTGTATGGACGTTCCACAGTTTGCACAAATGATTCCTATGGAAATCAAATAATATGCTTTGATGGGGCCTCAATGTATAATTCAGTCTGACTTCAAACTCACTATCTCCCTGCTTCTGCCTCCCAAGAGCTAGGACTACAGGCATCAGCTACCATTTCTGGCAGAAATCAATGTTTAAAAACAAAGTTTCTAGGGCTGGAGAGATGGTTCAGTGGTTAAGAGCACTGACTGCTTTTCTGGAGGACCATGGTTTGGTTCCCAGCACCCACATGGTGGCTAACAACCATCCATAACTCCAGTTCTAGAGGATCCAATGTCCTCTTCTGATCTTTGTAGCCATTGCATGCACGTGGTGCAATTATATACATGCCGGCAAAACACTCATACACATAAAATAAAAATAAATAAAGCCGGGTGTGGTGGCACACACCTTTAATCCCAGCACTTGGGAGCCAGAGGCAGGTGGATCTTTGTGGGTTCGAGGCCAGCCTGGTCTACATAGTGAGTTCCAGGACAGCTGGGGCTACAAGGAGGCCCTGTCTCAAAAAGACCAATAAATAAATAAATAAAATAAATAAATCAAAAACATTAAAAATGGAGTTTCTACACTGAGGAGCTCTGCCACATAATTAAACAATTCTCTGAAAGTATTATTACTTTTTTGTCACCTGTAAGTTCTGTCAGCCTTGTCTATCTACTCTTAGCAGTTGCCTTCCATGCAGACAGCTGGTTCTATCTATAGATGCTAATATCCCTGATAAGCCATTAAAATTAACTGGAGGGGCCGAAGAGATGGCTCAGTGGTTAAGAGAACTGACAGCTCTTGGAGAAAACCCAGGTTCAGTTCCCAGCACCCACATGGTGGCTAACAACTGCCCATAATTCCAATTCCAGGGGGATTCGATGCCCTCTTCTGGCCTCCATGGGAATTGCATGACACAGATGCACTTATATACATGCAGGCAAAAGATTCAGGGGTCACATGGGCTTGGGAGGAGCCCCTGGCTCCTTTCTTTTACCAGTTCCGTCTATGTGAAGATAAGTCAAAGGTCCTGCTCGACCATGGCTGGCTTTGCTTGGAAGCAGGGAGAAAATGTTTCCTCTGTGTTGACCCTCCTCTTTGTAGACTGGACACTGGTTCAAGCCCATCTGGTGGGGTCTCCATGGCCTCCTCGATCAAGAGGACAGGTGACTCACCACAGTTACAGGACATTTTGAGAGCTGCTCCGTAGTCCCCTGGAACTTAGTTGACCTTGGAGGGCAAGGAACAAAAACTGTCATTTAAGTCCCTCTGACCAAATTATTATAGGCCTCAAAGTAAAGCTGTTAAACTTCCAATAAGGTTAGTTCTACCAGTCTGGTACTTTTAATTACCATGTGCTATGTAGATAAAGCTTGGGAAAAGACCAAAGGTTCTCAGATAAACCTTGCTTAGACAAGTATTATGTTTCTTGAGCTAGTTGTATGTCTAACTTGTCAGTAGGTTGTTGGACTAATATGGTTCCCTCTGGTTTTCTTTAATTAGCTAGGCATTATCTCTTGCATTGTCTAACCCTTCCACCATGGTTTCCCATTTAAAGTGTCCCCATTTCCCCCATTTCTCCCTTAATAATACCCTTCTCCTATGGTCCCACCTCTTGAGCTCCTTCTTTCCCTTTATCCCCAAGATTCCTTGTAAAACCCTCCCTCCCCCCCTTAAAATAACCCCATTTTTATGCAAATCTCCCTTATTAACACCTGTTTCCTACTGTTTTCTTTCAGATTCTTTCTTTTCCTTTACCTCCCTGGTTCCTTTTCATTATCCTAATTCCTGTAGTAATATCTGGATACAAGAGACTCCCAGACAGTAAGCTAGCATAGAACTGGGAAAATGAACAGCAGACCCCAATCTTATCTAAAGGAATGTTGGCAACTGATTGCTGCTAGATGAGGAAGAGATGATCTTCCTAAAACAAAGGACTGTAGATAGGCTGACTAGACTTAGCTGATGGACAAGCACTGGAGAACGGCTTGGGGTGCTGACAATACAGTGGACAGTAACAGGGATGACAGAGTATATGAGCTCCTGGGGTTG
>NW_008359681.1:680498-699248 GCF_000622305.1 Nannospalax galili | reverse complement strand
TTCAAAGCATAAAAATGTCCTCCTTAATAATTAGTAGAGGTGAAAAACATATCATTGAAATCTACCTGATGGCTTTATATCCATGCTCAGGTGCCAAGGATCTTAGAAAGCAACTGATTGTGACTAGTAATAATCAGATATATAGAGATTAGAGACACATGTGCAAACATCTAAGTGTTAGTTGCATTAAAAATGAGGTTTTCTGTATGAAAGAGTATATTTTAAAAAGAAATGGGGATCTTTTTTAAAGGTTAAAAACCTCAAATTTATGTCTTATAGGGTTTATACTAAGTACAATATTGTATAACTGTAATAATTCAACCAGGAACCTAAAAATTTACAGCCAACTTTTGAGATGCACCTTTGCTCTGGAAATTGTTATTGAACATGTCAATGCTGTTGTAATGAAATGCTTCTTCTAAAAAAATTAATAGAATCTATGTGAAATACTATAAAAATATTTAAAAATACTCAATTTTTTGTAAATGACTTTGTTAATGTATCTTGTAAAAATTATTTATGTGTGCATATATCTGAGTGTATGTATGCATATGTACCATGTGTGTTGGCAGTTGTGAATCATCAGGTAGTGCTCTTAACAGCTGAGCCATCTCTCCAACCCCAAATGTATCATCTTTTAAAATTTTTATTATTGTGTGTATGTGTGCCATGCATGGGATGCATGTAGAAACCACAGAACAACTTGGCAGAGTTGATTCTCTTCTTCAACCTTTACATGGATTCTGGGGATACAACTCAGGTTGCCACACTTGCATGACAAAGACCTTTATCCATTGAGCCATCTTATCAGTCTTAATGTATAATATTCGATGGAAATTAAAATTTTCTATGTGAACTCTATGAAATGTTTCATCAGAGTCCACAGAAGGTGTTCTCAACCTTCTCCACTGTCCTTGCCTCCTCTACTGTGGTGAGTAAAGGTTTCCCAAGTACACCTTATTACCTCTGGCTCTTCCACCTTAGTTATCTATCTTTATCATCGCTATCATCAAGAGATGGTTCCTTTTTCCACCTTTGTAGAACGTGAGGGTTGGCCATCTTCCAAACTTAATCTTATTTTTCATGGACTCCTTCTAAACTTTCATTTATCCTACTCCACGATGACTTGACTTTAATGGTTCCTAAATGAGGTATTTATGACTGGGAAACCCACCTCTGATGATGTTTGACTCAAGGCTTATTACACGGGGCTGGAATGTCAGAGACTCAGGAAAACTAAGCCTTTCCTGAAGTTCTGAATCTAAATGGAGTAATGAATGGCCCACAACCCCTGGGGCATCACCACACCCATCACCATCTCTTGTCTCTTCAAGGCTTCACCTCACCATTGACAGAGAATGCGTCAGACCCTGCACAGCTTTGGCTATTGGTGCTCAAAGGTTGCAGTATCACAAGCGGCCTTTCCTTACTGGCCATATACAAAGACCTTTCAAGTCTTTATAACTCTTCAAATAGAAAATCCACTATTTTATTCCTTGTAGAAAGTTTTCTTTTCACTTCACTGGAACTACAAAATTATCAGTGCAAAACATGGTGCTGATAATGAATTGGCTCCTCTTCTGGGGCCACTGGGCACACCAGAGGCAGGACCAGCACCTGTGGAGTGATTCATCTCTATGAGTCAGTTCAGTGTTTGTGATGATGCAGAGCATAGGGGTAGAGGTGTGCCTACATGGCTGCCTAAGCATCTCTGGGAGAAATGACTGACCACCATCTCCCAGAGTGTTCACATGAAAAGGAAGTCAGGGAGATGATAAAGATGGAAGCCTTGATATTGTTGAAGAGGAAAACTCAGACAAAGGGGTCTACCCTTACCTGGGAATAACTGGTACAGCTCTGTCCCCCCAGTCTATGGGACAACAAAGCATCCACCCGAGTTCTCTGGAATCATGATCCCTATCCCCATCTTTTATAATCTGTATTATGGAAGCTTCTAGCAAAACAGAGAATTTGTGTTATGACTTCTACACATTCAACAACAGCTTCAACAACTACCTACATTCCATCCATTGTATTATATCAAACCATCTTCTTTCTCTTATTTTAAAGAAAATTTAGTGGGCCAGAAAGATGGCTCAACAGTTAAGAGAATTGGCTGCTCTTCTAGAGGACCTGAGTTTGGTTCCCAGCATCCACATGGTAGTTAACAACTGGCCATAACTCCAGTTCCAGGGAATCCAGTGTCCTCTATGGCCTCTGTGGGCATTTCACGACATAGGTACATTTTCATACACACACACAAAACACTCATATACATAAAATTAAAAATAATAAACAAAAATTTAAAGAATATTTAGGTAATATTATTTCATCCCAAAGTATTTCAGTAACCTGTCCCTTTTAGGATTGCCAAACAATAAATAGCCAGTGTTTATTACCAGAAAATCAGCAATGTTATTTTTAATACAGATGTGGTATACAGAATGTTTACTTACAGCAGGGCAGTGATTCCAGTTAAATTAAAAACCTTTATTTTCCCAAATATAAAATTACTAAATTAATGTCTTAAACGAAAATATAACATGGTGAAAACTTTAAATTATACCCCCAACTCCCCACAGGATTTATGATTCCAATCACAATACTCCACCATTTTGGCAAAAGGATGAAATTTTTGACAGTTTATAAACCTAATGTAACAAAGACTATACACATCTCCATACTGCACTTTTTATGTACAAGAATAAAACAGTAAAGACAAATGTATTTGCATATATGAAGAAGAGCACAAATTGGTCACAAATAAACTTAATGTGGAAGCAGATGTATTAAAAATGTAGAAATGTGATATATGTATGTACATAATGCTGAGGCTGTATTAACAAACTGTATGTACAGTCATTTAGGATACTACATTTTACTTTTTTAGCATAGGTATGTTTGTTAGTACAGGCCTTTGGTTCTACACTGTTGGACTAGTCTTAAGCTCACATATAATTTCTTAAGTTTTCACATGTCTTCAATGCAAGGCATGAATATAAAAGCACTAAATCTCCTTATTCACTAGTACAAAAATTACAATGGTCAATACCCTTAAGTCATCAAAAACTAGACACAAAAATAGTTCTTGTAATCAACCTGAATGTGCCACAGGAAAAAAAATAATATTTTCAAGATTTTTCCAGAAGGTCCCCGGATTCAGTTTCAGTGCTGCTGTCCCTGTTACAAACATTCTAGAACACTTTTTCTTTAGATCATTTATCTTAATACTACTCTGTAAGGAAGAATAAAATTGAACTCCAGCTTGAGAGCATCCACCACACACGTCTGTTAAGACTCAAGGAAAACTGAATATTGCCAGTGATATATAAAAAAATATGTGTGCCCTCTTTTGATTCCTGTAGAAAAGCCACTGTGAAATATCAGTCCTCATCCCCTCTCTTTCCCGTTCCCAAGGCTTCTTTCCCTGTGCTTGGTCTTCCCAGTGATTAGCTTTGGAAGTCATCCTGAGTTTATAAATGACAAAGCAAATCCCCACACATGGTTCATGAGGTAAAAATCACACAACCGAGGACGAGCTGGTCAACCCTTGAACCACTGTGCTCGTTGGAGTCCCGCTGATGGCGTTGAAGATGTGCAGGGAATTCGGTAAGACATTCGTCTTCTCCTCCAGGGGGCAAATCTCAAGGCACAGAAACACAACATTATCAAAGTGCAATGCTTTGGTAAACATTTAGAACTGTGCTTAGGTAACACACACAACTTGTCATGCAGTGTCACTCTGAACAGTGGTGCACCTAGATAGCTTGGCTTTGACAGTCTGCACAGATGGTTTAGTTTATCTAGTAAGTGGTCATCTTAAAAACATTGTAAGGAGAAAGTCAAGGCAACATGCTTTGTTGCCTTTGCAGGTTAATGAATGGAAAGCCTTCTAGGCTGACTAGATCTTATGGGGACTTGAGGTCTACCTTACAACATGACATGGATAAACTAAATTCATTTCAGAAAGCTTTTTCAAGAGACAAGGCTAGATCATGTCTGTTCAATCTGAGAGTTTAATTTTTTTAACTTTAAAAAAACTTTATTGAGAAGTTCATTCATGCATATAAGGTGTTTTGATCAAATCCATGCCCACTCCCTCCCCTCCAACACCTTCCAAATCTACCCATCACTTTTTTCTGACAACTTCGTTTCCTTCCTCCCTCCCTCCCTCCCTCCCTCCTTCCCTCCCTTCCTTAAAGGGGCTTTCTGCTACTCTAATATTCCCCTCCTCCAAAGAGGTAACCCTAAAATCTTTTAGGGATTAGACAAGAGCGCCCATAAAATTCAGCCCATAATTCCTTCCTACTTCCATCCTTCCTAGGGCTGCGTGCTGGAGCCCACTGATCAAGCACTCCATTGTAGGTTCCAAGGAAGAGATCGCAAGTTTTCTCTGTGAGTTTGTTCCCACGAGCCTCTCCCTTGTATTTAACTATTCCCACATGAGTTAATCATTTCATTTTCTGCTTTTTAAAATGTTCAGAAGAGAGCTGTTTTCGATTGTACACACACTATCCAATGCCTGTAGCTGCTCAAACTTAGTAATAACTTTATGTGACTCAAATTAATTTAAGTGAGCTAGTGTATCAGAAAAATAAAATTAAAAAGTGACATTACCATCCCATCTGAGTGTGTTGGCACAGAGAAGAAAAAAAAGCAAGGGTGTTAAAACTCAAACAATCAAGTTATTTTTCACAGTAAAAATTCCTAAGTCAGCAAGTGATAGGGCAAGGGACCCAAAAGGCCCTAGTTCCCATTCTGCAAGACCAAAGGCAATCATGCAGGAAATAGGCAAGATATGAGATCAAGGATCAAGGACAATCCTATTTATAAAGACAGGAACAGTGGCTTGGATGGGCAGGCTCCTGGACATTTGCTTGACACCTGGTCATCACCTGTCCTCTGATGACTGCTGAGACCACACAGAACATTCATATAGGAAGAATAGAAGCACAATAGATTCAGGAAGATGCCCTTGATGACAAGGAACATGAGGGAAGGAGCCATGCAGAATCCCCATGCCCAGGCCAGTTATGAATAGCACAAAAAGGGAACAAGTCCACATTTTTAAATGACAAAAGACTTTTGATGCAACAGACAAGCAAACCAGGCTGGTAAGGCCTGTCCTAGCAAAAGACAGTTGTAAAATAACATGGATATGGTTTCTTCTGGCTTGCTCCAGGTAGAGAGAGGCAAAGCTGATAAAATGCAACACCTTTTAGAATAGTAATAGGGTGCTGCCCTCCCTGCTTGCTTTAGATGACAAATGGGCAATCTGTCACTTGGCTTCCCAAATAATCTTGGGTTATAGCAGCAAGGGCATAACATGTTATGATTCTCTTCAGAAATTATAATTCTACAAGAATATTGGAAGGCTTAATTTTATTATGAGGTATATTTCAGACCCCAGTGAATCCATTTCCTCCAAGTTGCCCAAGCTAGTGTGGCACTTACCTGTTCATGCATGATTTCAGAAAGCTCCTTGGCCATTTCTCTGTAGTTAGCCTTCATTTCTTCCTGGTACTCTAATTGGTCTTCTTTAATCAGACGTTCATTGATGGCCAGGGCTTGACCACAAGCTTCCACAAATTGCCTGAAGTGGGGTTAGAGAGGGAGATAAAGGCATGCAGAGGAAAAAGCCTTGATCTAGCTGGGATTATCTCTTTTCTGAATGAGGACACTATAGTTTAGGTTTGGAATGTCCCTCCAAGGTTTACTGTTAAAGTGTGGTCCCCAAGGTGGTGCTATTGGGAGGTGGTGGAGTCTCTGGAGGAAGGGCCTACTGGGTGGTCTTTAGGTTTTTGGGTCATGCCCTTGAAAGGACTTGTGGAACCCAGGACCCTTACTTACTCTTTTGCTTCCTGGCTACGATGTATATACCTTTGCTACTCACGCCCAACATGATAAGACACCTTACCACAGGCCCCAAAGAATCTTCAAAACTGTGAGCCAAAATCAACCTTTTTCTTTTTATAAGCAAATTGTCTTAGGCATCTGTTATAGTAATGGAAGGCTGGCTAAGACAGAGAGATGATCAATTCCTTGAAGAGAAAATTTTTAGTGTGACTTACCTGAAAACTTCCTTCAATAACTTGACTTTATTGTCAGGATATCTTTTTGTGTTGGTGTCATCTAAGAAGGCTCGGGCATATGCTAGTGGGCCAGCATTGACCTAGAAAAAGAACAAAGATTAGATATTATGTCAGGAAGAAAATTACCATTATTATTTATTTACTGTCAGTTGTCATGCACTCTAAATGCTGTTTGAGAGTCAGTTATGATCCTTGTCTTCTAGGTCCTTACAAGCCAAGAGGAAACCAGTAACAAAGCTTCTATCATTGCGTGCCACTTGATTCCATCAGGCCATCCATCCTCAGGGGACTTGTGATGATGGCTCATTTTATATAAGAAGGAACCAATGATAGGGAACCTGCTTATTCAAGTTGGAGAATCCAATACGCAAAACGCTCAGGGCCTAGGTCTTCCAACCCTATGTTAAAGACTATTACAAACAGGTTCTGGAGACTGGCATTTATGCTACACTATACTAAACTAACATGTCAATCTAGTGAATTCAGTGAGCAATGGAAACAGAGCCAGTGTTTTTATGTGTGCGTGTGTGTGTGTATGTGTGTGCATGCACACGTGTGTGTATGTTCATATGCATGTGTGCCAGAGGTCAATATCAGATGTCTTCCTCTACTGCTCTCCATTTCATTTTTTGAGACATAATCTGTCACTTAACCTGGCGCTTGATGATTAAGCTAGACCTGCCGGCCAGTGAGCCCCAGGGATCTTGTTTCTACCTCTTCAGTGCTGGGATGATAGGCGTGTGTTGCCATGCCCACCTTTTTACATGGGTGTTGGGGATATGAACTCAGGTGCTCATGCTTGCACAGTAAACACTTTACTGTCTGAGCCATCTTCCCAGCTCCTACAGCCAGTGTTTAAAAAAACAAACAAGTATTCACCTTACTGAATTGTATAGGCAGCCACAGGAAAGCTGCCTTGCTGCCTCAGTAATCATTTGGGTCGTGCTGGAAATCAAAAGGTTAGGAACATTTAGCATGTGGCAAATGACCCAGAACACTGCATCCCTCTTTCAATAAGCTACGAAGGATTCTCTGAAGCTGATAAGTCAGGCAATAGAGGAACGAGGAGAGAAGATGGCTGGACACCCTAGGATGAGGACATTGTTCCAGGTGCCTCAGAGAGTTCAGGGAAGGAATGTCTACTTTCTTCCAGGAGGTCTGGTGCCTTAGAGAAAGGACAGAGGAAGAGCTGTCTGTAAGGAGCTCTAACCCATGTGTGCAGTAGTGTCAGGAGAATTGAACCACGAGATGTCACAGGGGATAGGGGGAGACAGGAGGGCAGAGGCCACAGTGTCAGCGGTAGGGCCTCTGAGATGGATGGCTAGTTAACTTCCCATGGTGACTGAATGTGGAGGGCAAGCCTCTGCATTAGGCTACATGTATGGGAAGCATGCTAACATGAAGACAAGACAAAGACAGTCTGAAATGAAACAGTTCATTTAAAAAGATGCAGAGAGGCTGGCTAATGAGACAGAGCAATATAACAAGATTTTGGGGTACAGTGAAGGAGCCACAGAGAGCTCTGGCCTACAATGCAGTAGGCCTCTGGGTGACAGAGCTACAGGAGAACTCAAAGGAAATGACAGTTAATTGCTTTTGGTCCCAATTTTGTTATTACCTGGATGGGCACCAGTATAAACATTTTTTTCACTTCGGCATGGAATTCTTTGCTTTGAAAGATGATTGGGCATTTAATAAACCTTGAAGGTCACCGGCAAATGGCACTACATGCTTTACCCTTTAGAAAGTTCAATCTGTTTGGCCCCACCTTTTGCTGGAAACCACAGCCCTATTCTTTTGATAGAGGATTGGCATTTCCAGGTCAAGGTATTGAGTGATGTTTTTAGCTACGGAACACTCTGGCCTCTGAGCCTGTTGAATAATCATGATGCTGGAATATTTATAATCAGTTCCTAAACTAATTTGGCATATAATCTTTCTGGATACAAGAAATATCTATACTTTTGTGGCCAATGACATTTAGTAAAAAATTTTGCCCAAACCTCATGGTTCTTTATGCGTGGATCTGATAAAACGTTGATAAAAACTCATGTCAGAAACCAAATCCCAAACCCTAAATCTATATAGCAGACCCTCCATGTAATTTTCATAAGCACACACAACTTGAAAGACAAAACACTGAGCTCGAGGGATCTACGGAGGAAGAAAAGTGTTTGAATTCTTTATATACATAGAAAAGTGGTCACTGGAGAGAGCCAATCTAAAATTTGCCAATTGCCTAGGAAGCTATAGAAGATAACTTTAAGACTGTTGTATTAGAGTATAATACATAAACATAAAAGTATATATCATAAGTGTACAGCTTGAAAAATTGTCACAAGTTGAACACACAAACATGACTTACTTGTGGTGTGGCAGAAAAAAATGTTTTTGACAGAGAGGGAGAGGGAGAGGGAGAGGGAGGGAGGGAGGGAGGGAGGGGGAGAGAGAGAGAGAGAGAGAGAGAGAGAGAGAGAGAGGCTCATGTAGCCCAAACTGAACTTTTGATCACTGGCCTCCACCTCGTGGGTGCTAGAATTACAGGTATGCCTTACCGTGCAGTTTATATAGTATGGGGAATCAAATCCAGGACTTTGTGCACACTAGGAAAACGCTTTTCCAACTAAGCTATATCCCCAGCCTCTCTTTTTTTTTTTTTCGAGGCAGGGTCTCACTATGTAGCATGGGCTGGCTTCAAACTCACAATGTAGCTTTGAACTTGTAATCTTCTCTCCTTAGCCTCCCATAGCCTCCCAAGTACAGGAATTACAGGCATATATGACTACATCCTGCTGAAAAAAAAAGGTATCTTCATCCTTTCTCTATGTCAAATACAAAGTCAATTCCAGATATACTTCGGATTTGAGTGTGTATGCTGAAAAAGGAGGGAAACTTGGAGAGACACAGGTTTCTTTCTTTTAAAAAATTATTTACTTTTATGTTATGAGTGTTTTGCCTGCATGTATGCACATGCACATATGCATGCAATGCTGGCAGAGGCCAGAAGAGAGAGTCAGATCCCCTTGATCTGGAATTACAGGTGGTGGTTAGCTGCCATGTGAGTGCTGGGAACCAAACCCGGGTGCTCTGCAAGAGTAGTGCTCTTAACCACTGAGCCATCTCTCCAGCCCCTCTTTCTTTCCTTTGAGACATGAAGACATATTCTCAGTCCAGGCTGGTCTAGAACTTGGTACATAACTCAGCTCAGTCTGAAACTACTGATTCTTTTGCTTCAGCTTCTTGGGTGCTAGGATGACAGGAGTCACCATGCCTTGTTATATATTTCTTTAAAAAGACACAAAAATGCTACCAGTAAAAGTTGCTTGATTGGGCTATATCAAAATAAAGAATTTTTGTTAGCTAACAACAACAACAACAACAACAACAAAACTATGAAGAGAGTGAAACATCAGGTACTTTTTCAGATATAACTTTTATAGAAACCAGAAACCAGTTTCATAGAAAAACCTACTACTCTCCACCTTTCTTAGGTTTTAGGAGAGTCTTGCCATTCAAGCACCCAACACTCCCCAACTTACTGAAAACTCAGGGTGCTGTGAAGAGTGCTGTTAGTGAGGACAGCTTAGTGAAGTTACCATGTTGTCCATGTGTCCATGGGACTGGGGGTCAGTTAAAGCTACTGTTCCTTCTGATAATGGGAGAAGCCACCATGACATTAGGAAGGTGAGGGGGATTGCCTTGCTTCCCTTGCAGCTTGCACAGGAATTTCTTCCCTCTGCCCAGCTCACCTGAACGCTCACACTGCCCTGGAGTTTGAGTTGCAGTTTGATCATGTCCACTTCAGCTGAGGAGCACAGCTGCCGGAACTCAGCCACCTTCTTACTCATTTCATCGATGGCCACCTCGATGGGGTTCAGGTCGGTATGGTGCTGGTACATGACGGGGATTCTCTTCTTCACATAGGGGAAGCAGTGTATTGCTGCGAAGTAACAAGGCCCAGAGTTATACCACAGCCTGCAATCACTGTCATTCTTATTTTACAGATAAAGAACCCCAAGCTTGCTAACATCACCTGCCAATACTCTGTGAAGCTAGACTATGATCTTCCTTTTTGAAAAAAAAAAATTCATTCATTCATTCATTCATTCATTCATTTGTATGAGTGTTTTGCCTACCTATATGTAAGTGCACCCATGCACGCAATACTTGAAGCAGACAGAAGAGGGCATTGGATCCCCTGGAACTGAAGTTAAGGATGATTGTTATCTGCCATGTGGGTGCTGGGAACCAAACCTGGGTTTTCTGCCAAGAGCAGCCAGTGTTCTTAACCACTAAGCCATCTCTCCAGTCCCATGATCTTCCTTTTTAATGATGCATATTTAATGACAAGTTATATCATAAAGCAAACAGTTGGATCCTTGCTTTCCCTTTAACATGAGCAGCGTGTCTTTGAAAACATCATTTTACGATTCCTTGCTTAATTTTCATATCTATACACATCCTAACCTTCTTTAGAAGTTGTATGATTGAAATGAGTAGGTATAAGATGATTTTTAAAATACAAAAAACACTAAACAGTTCTGAGATACTACATAGCAGATTAGGTCCCAAAAAAAGTTCCACAAAGTATCTTTGTGTTTTTCTCTCAAAACAACTTTGAATCACATAAATTTGAATAAATCTGAGATATCAATGAAAATTCAAAAAATAAGAATAAATTTCTAGGCAAAGCATTCCATGAAACTCTTAGAATTGTACTGGCAATAAAGGTATTTTGAAACTTACAGTGAGAAGAAATTTAAAAATATTTACTATTTCTGATAATTTTTCACAAAAGGTAATGAATTCTATTTTTATTTATAACAAGATACCTGATTGTATCAACACTAAATAATTAGTTTAAAAATGAACAAAACTGGGGCTGTGGAGAGCTCAGTGGTTAAGAGCACTGACTGCTCTTACAGAGGACCCAGGTTCAATTCCCAGAACCCACATGGCGGCTACGAACCATCCTTAACTCCAGTTCCAGGGGAATCCGAAGCCCCTTCTGACCTTCGCGGCATTGCAGTACACAGGTGCACTCACATACATGCAGGCAGTACACTCATACACATAAAATTAAAATAATAAAATATTTTTTAAAAATGAACAAAACCATTTTTGGAGGATCTAATAGACTTACACACATTTTTAAAGATCTTATCAATTTTCTCTTTTATTTGGTCTGTTGTTGAATAATATTGGAATTATTGGTGATATTGAAGCAATATACTCCAGGAAATTATTCACAACCCAGATGACGTTTCAGTAACAAGAAATCATTAGTGGCTCGATTCTGGAGCATCAACATGCAGAGCTCTTTCATTTTTTGATTAGTTTCTGCTAATGCCCATGTAGTGAAATTGGCTGCCTCTCTGAAGCTACAGGCCACACTACTAGACCTGAACAGGTAAAATAAAAGCCGCCATAGTCGAAACTTTACCGGGATTTAGTAGAGACAAGTGGTCATCGCAGTCAGTGTGGAGACCCCAAGCAACCTGATGAGTGGGAGTAAGCGATGGTAATGGGGGAAATCCACCTGATGGAGCATATCCCACAGAAATTGGCAGGCAAAGCTTGAAAAGCAGCATCATAACATTAAAGACATCCCACAGGGAGATGTTTGCTACACACATTCTTTAAAAGCCTACTTAAAAAATTTTATTGTGTATATGTGTGTGTAAGCTCATGTGTGCCGCAGCACATGGATAACACGTGTGTGTGTGGGGGGGGTCAAGGAACAGCTCTTGGGAGTCAGTTCTCTCCTGCCACCTTATGGGATCTGGGGATCAAACGCAGGTCATCAGGCCTGCATGCAAGCACCTACCCATGAACTATCTCGATAGTCCTTCTTTTATTTTTTAACAAGCAAAAGATGAGTGGTTATGTTTGAATTATTTGTTCTTTAGTAAATGGCTGGGGAGAATTTATTCAAGAATGTCTTATCTCCCAATGGGAAACAAGGCTAGCTCCCTGATCACCATCAGTAACTGGATAAAGATGGGGGGGGGGGAACAACCTCCCTGGTCACACTCTATTTGCCAAATATTTTATTAGTTGGTTAAGTGTTCCTATCTTGAATTTCTTTTGTACCTTTATGGGAATATCAGTTTTTTAAAAGATTTGTTTTACTCAAGATTTGCTTTTAAAAAATGCATGTAAGTGTTTTGCCTGGATGTATGTATGCACCACATGCATGCCTAGTGCTCAAGGAGGCCAGAAGGTGTCAGATCCCCTGGAACTGGCATTACAGACAGTTGTGAGCTGCCATGTGGGTGCTAGGAACTGAACTCAGGTTCCCTTTGCAAGAGCAGTAAGTGCTCTTAACCTCTGAATCATTTCTCTAACATATCAGCTTTTAAATGATATATTTAACTTTTTAAATGGCAAAAATGGGATCAATAAAGCCATTTTGAACAAAGGCTTCGTTTATATTACAGAAGGAACTGGGCATTGCTGCTTATAGCCAGGGAAGTGGTAGTCTGACCATGGTATCATTGCATTTGGGTAGACTCATGTGCCTTACAGAGGAATTACATTCTCATTTGTAAGGAAAATACACCATCAAAATATTTCATGAGGCCAAGGGGCATGACACAATCCATGTAGTGTTGCATCATTTGAGAGATCTGTTTTTTCAGAGAAAACAAGTGTATGTGTGAGGTGCCCATGAATCACACCGATTACTTCCAGTATAAAGTCCTGCCCATTGCTACTTGGTATGGGAACTATGCCTCAGGAAGCCAAGGGGAGGTGGAGGTGCAGTAATACTACACAGAGAAAACTCAAGGTCTGTACCCAAGACCACCAGGGCCCTGTAATTTAGGGTGCCCTGCAAGTGTCCACATACCCCTGCCACTCTTTCTGGCCCCCACCTCTACTCGTTGCCCTCACACATCTCAGCCCTTTCATTCCCTGAATGAGGCCTACCTTGTCCACCCCATTAAACTGAAACCTTCCTCCTCAACCTCACATTCCCAGTCTCCTCCTGTTTATTCAGAATGCATGGCATGGTCTAACACTCCGTGTTGACTGACTATTGTCTCCTCTTGCTGAGATGTCAGCAGCATGAGGCACAGACCTTAGTTTGGGGGGCATGCCATACCCCAGCACTGCCAGTGCTCAATATGTCTTGCTAGGTTACTGTCCTAAGGACCACACAGGAGAGCAAACTGGCCTCAGAAGAAGAACAGTCAGGTGAACACTGGAATAAGTCATCATATAATTATAAATGGCCCATTGTAGAAGTATGTGGCCCACGGGAAAGAGGAGGAGGAAGACAGCAAATCATGTGTCAACTGTATGGATGGCTCAGGGTGAAAAGAAGGTGTAGACATTTCCAAGAGGAGTGTGGGTGAGATCTGGGAACAGTAACTGGGAAGAAAGGAAATGTAGGTTCAGGAACTTGCACTCAGGGGGGTAGGGAGGTGAGTGTGAGGTGACAGGCACCTGACAGAGTTATACAGCAGGTATGCCTCAAGCTGGTGCAGGAGGCAGGGAAGGTTAGGACTCTCCTACAACTTGTAAGGCCAAAGGCCAGGTTTGTAGCAATTCAATGGAAGAACCCAGAGGACTAATAACTTAAGGGAAAACTCTCAAGTTCAAAGTCTTCAGAAGGAGCCAGTGTGTTTCTCTGAAGGTTGCTATAGAGCTTGTGTGTTCTCAGTGGCTTAGAAAACAAAACAAAAAAGCTTTTCTCTAAACATTTACTCTGCCTAGTATCTATCCCTTCCATATTTTGAGGTATTTCAGAGCAAAACCTGTTTCTGCTGCACTGTAATCCTTTTTGTTCATCATCAACCCCAAAGGGTGAAGAAGCTCATTAGCAGGTGGGATCTAGCCACTTGGAGTGCCTGGCTACAGTTTACAGAATTATTTAACATGACATGATGAAGCAATGGAGTGGCTGGGCAACCTGTCTAAGTTCACACAGCAAGGCTGTGATCAGGGTGGGCTGGAGCCCCAGGCCAGGCTCCCTGCTACCCTTCCCCCATTTCCTCAGCTCTATGGAGAGTGGCTATTCCTAGAAGCAACAGGGCTTGTGCAGGTTCTGCCTCTCCATGAAGCTAGTTACTCTTTGTACTCTGTTCTGGAGATACAGAGCCGAGCTCACATCATTTATCTAATCTGAAATGGTTCTGTAACAAACCAAACCTGTAACCCCGGAAGGATATCTGCCCAGGGGAAGCACCCAATGTTATGAATCAGCATGCTACCTCAACAAGATTCATGATAAAAATAAGAAACCAACCAACTCAGCAAGGCCTACCCCCACAAGGCAGGGCCACAATCTCCTGGAGTACTTGCCAGGCACAGGAGCTGAGTACCACCCCTCGTTTCTAATTCAGTAGAGTTCGGGGTAGCACCTGGGAATTTACATTTCAAGTTCCTAAGGGTTGTTGACATTGCTGGATCTGGAACAGACTTTGATGACCAATAATTTTTTAACATTTTATTTTTATTATTTTTATTTTATGTGTATGAGTGTATTGCCTGCATGTGTGTAAGTGACTTGTGTCATGTCTTGCCTGTAGAGGTCTGAAGATCATGTTGGATTCCCTTGGAATTGGATGCTAGCTGCCATGTAGGTGCTGGGAATGGAATCCAGGTCCCCCGCAAGAGCAGCCAGTGCTCTTAACCATTGAGCCATTTCTCTAGCTCTGATAACCACTAATTTAAGAAATGAAAGTGAAGTCATTCTCACCATGCAAAGGAACACTGAAGCTGGTAATTCCCTTACGATAGTTCATCTATAAATACAGTTCCCTTACTTAGTAAGAATTTGCCATTGAGGTGTACAGTAGAAAACTCATGAATTTACTATGTGGCAGGGGTCCACGTTAATGAGCACAATGTGGTTTGTGCCTTATATAGTATCTTATTCTAAAAGCAGGAATAGGGACATTTTAAGAATGTCAGTTTCATTTGTTTTAGAATATTTATCTCATTTCTCTCACAGGGGTGGTGAAAATTCCCTATAATATGCTATCCTGAGTTTATTTATTTTTTAAACTTAACTAAACTCTAATTTACTAGTTATTTATATATTTGTGTGTGTGTGTGTGTGTGTGCACGTGTGTGCATGTGCGTGCATGTGCATGCATGCGTGTCTGCAGAGGCCAGAAGAGGGTGTCAGATCCCCTGGAACTGGAGTTATCAGCTGTGAGTCACCTGATATGGGTGCTGGGAACTGAACTTCCAGTACTCTGCAACAGTAGCAAGCACTCTTAACTGCTGAGCCATCTCTCCAGCCCCATGCCTTGAGTTTACTTTTATTAATGTTGCATATTCTTACACTGGTACTAGCTATACTAAGATATAGAGTCCACACAATTTGCTCACTGGTGAGAGTTGAGAACCACCTGCAGTGCAGCATCTCAGCAGAGCTCCTTTCATTTCTGAAGATGACAACTTCCACAGTATTCTCCAGAAAACTCACCAGAACCAAATTCTGAGTAAGACTATTCTTTAGAAAACAGGGCCAAACGATGGTTGTAGGCATGCCTGGCATCCAGAGCCAGCTTCCCACTGATCAAGAAAACATTTTGGTTTTGGTTGTGTTAGTTATATTCCTGACCCTAACCTAAGACTGGAGAGGTTGAGCTTCCACAAGGACTGTAAAAAAATCACACACACCTATCCTGCCCCAAGGTGACTCTGTAACTTGTCAGGGAGGAGGAAATGATTCAAACAGTGTGAAGGGATCAGTTGAGAGCTTTAGCTGAAGAGGTGGTGTGCTGGTTAGCTGCAACTGTCAACCTGACATAAGCTGGCATCACCTGGGAAGAGAGTTTCAAAAGAGGAATTTTCTAAATTAGATTGGCCAGTGGGGCATGTCTATGGGGGACTGTCTTGACTGTTAACTGATATAAGAAGAACTAGCCCATTGCAGGTAGGACCATTTTATGGGCTCCAGCCCTGAACTGTATAAGAGTGAAGAAGGGTAGGCTGAGGGAGAAGCAAGCAAGCATATGTTTATTCTTTTGTTCTTGACTGTGGATGTGATGTGATTAGCTGTTGGGTTCTTGCCTTGACTTCCCCAAAATGGTGAGCTGTAACCTAGAATTGTAAGCCAAATAAACCCATCCTCCTCTATGTTGCTTTTTGTTAGGACATTTTATCATGGCAATAACAACAAAACTAGATCACACAGCGAGCTTCCCAGTACTAGAGAGGCTCAAATGGAAGCTGGCGGCGTCTGTCAGGATGACCAAGACCAGGCCTCCTGTCTCACTTATTTACTCAGCCACAGGGACAAGGTGAGTGTGGGCTTCTTGATCTGCATGCTGTGGCCTTGAGAGGGCCCTGGTTGGTTTCAGAAGGGCTTCTTAAATCACCGGGCACTGCATGTAAAAGCCCCTGGGAAGATGAAGGCTCACTGTTTTCCTCAGATCTAAATGGGAAAGTGAATAGACATGAAGTTCTGATTTGAAGGAAGAAGAAAGTGTAAACAGACTTACAGAAGGATGGCCTGAGTTCAACGCTACTGAACTGAAACAGGTGTAGAGAAGCTGGCTCAGCTGACTAAGGACCCCTCCAGTTCTAGAATCCCTAATGGGGCGCTCTTCATCTTGAAGTGTACCTGTCAGGATGGTGCGTCGTTTGCACTGCTCTTCGACCCCACCCTGCCTCTTCCCAGTCTGGGTGAAGGGCATCTCAAACATGAAGCGCCGGATGTTGTGGGATCTTTCAAACTCTGTTTTTCTCTCTTGTAATTCTTTTTCATCAAAGAATGGGATCACGTGGGTCACTTGGATATAGGCATACTTGGAATCCAGATCTTTAGGGTTGACCTTTAAAAGAATATGCAACATTGAAGAAGGATGTTGTTTGCAGGACTCTCCCAAGCCTTATAGTATTATGAGATACTTAAGAAAATTTTAGAAAGGTTGAAAAAAATTATACGAGAATACCTATATGATCAACCCTGCTCCCATTCTGCTGTATTTGTTTCAAGCACATGCAGATAAATATATATGTATGTATGCGTATGTATATGTGTGCAGACAGAATTTGCTTTTAAATTAAAATTTTAAGTTAGCATACAAAGTAATGGGTTCCATTGTGACATCTTCACAAAGTGTCATTATACCTTGTCCTCAGACTTATAAATACACACACATGTACATACACACACACACACACACACACACACACACACACACCATTTCAAAGTAAGTTGTACAGGTCATGAGGCACCGATTACTTTTTCCTAAAAATGAGAATATTTTCCTCTATGACCACAATGCATTATTATAACTAACATTAACAATAATTCTCTAATACTACCCAATATTCAGGCTAGCTAATTTCCTCAAAGGTGTCTAGAATGTTATTTACAACTACTTGTGTTTGAACCAGAATCTAGTCAACGATCACACTTCACATTTAATTGTCTCTTTTTTCTTTCTTTGAGACAGGGTCTTATCTAGCCCAGGCTGGCCTCAAACTCATTATGTAGCCCAGGCTGACTTTCAACTCCTGATCCTCTTGCCTTAGCTTCTGGAGTGATGGGATTACAGGGAAAAGCTAACACACCTTTCTCTCTTTAGTCTTGATTAATCTAGAGTTCCCCAGTATTTCTTATCCTCGACTGAATTTATTGAAGAAACCTCAGTAGTTTTCTTGCTCAGTGGCCACCCTCTTCTCATCCAATTATGGAGTCTGTTTTTATTTTGCTTGTTTTAAAACTGCTTTCTAATGTATATGGCTAGAAGAAAAGGTTTATTTTGAGAATAACAATCAAATGTTAGATCCTCAATTATTATTCACTGGTAGTCAGATCAGATAAGATGCCAACAGCTTCAGATTAATTAATTTAATACAAGCACAGATTAGCCTAAGAGTAATTCAACAGTGAGTTTAATTTCTGATTAACTCAGTACGTGAATGCTTCTGCAAACTATATTGTGAGAACGGGTGGGACTTTCATTTCTGACGCATGATCGAAAAATTAAACAGGCATTGAAAATGAAGAAACAAAAGCTAATTCATTAGTGAGACAAACCAATTTTGCACATTCTAATTGCATTTAATCTCCTAGAGCAATAAAAACGGCCATGGAAGAAATGACTGCACAAAGAACTTGGACTAGGAATGAGCAAGGACTGAGAACAAGAGGGTGTCACTTTTCTGAGCCAAGATGCTTACTGACAAAATGAAAGTTAGTACAAAAGTGCCTAAGTTCCTATGTAGATATATATCTATATGTGTACACACACATAAATATCTGTAGAAAGTTATTATTTAAATTTCAGAAAAATACATTTGGAAAATCATGTAATTGTAATTTTAAATTATTCAGTGTGTGTGTGTGTGTGTGTGTGTGTTTGTGTGCAAGTGCAAGTGCAAGTGCAAGTGCAAGTGCATGCATGCCATGGTGCATATGTGGAGGTCAGCTCTCTCCTGCCACCTTGTGGGATCCTGGGACTGAACTCGGGTTGTCCTCCTGAGAGTGAGCACCTATACCCACGGAGCTATTTCACTGACCTGACAATCTCATAACTGTATTTCAATCTATTAAAGCTGACTTTTAAGAAATATTTATTTTATTTTTATTTTTATGTATATGAGTATATTGCCTGCATGTGTGTAAGTACATCCACGTCCTGCAGTGCCTGAAGAGGTCAGAAGAAGGTGTCAGATCCCCTGGAACTGG